>NW_027621186.1:0-44000 GCF_964198595.1 Lampetra fluviatilis
CCACCATCACCACCATCACCATCACCACCATCACCACCATCACCACCATCACCATCACCACCATCACCATCACCACCATCACCACCATCACCATCACCACCATCACCACCATCACCACCATCACCACCATCACCACCATCATCACCACCATCACCACCATCACCATCACCACCATCACCACCATCACCACCATCACCACCATCACCATCACCACCATCATCACCATCACCATCACCACCATCACCATCACCACCATCACCACCATCACTACCATCACCACCATCACCATCACCACCATCACCACCATCACCACCATCACCACCACCATCACCACCATCACCACCATCACCACCATCACCACCATCACCATCACCACCATCACCATCACCACCATCACCACCATCACCACCATCACCACCATCACCATCACCACCATCACCACCATCACCATCACCACCATCACCACCATCACCATCACCACCATCACCACCATCACCACCATCACCACCATCACCACCATCACCATCACCACCATCACCACCATCACCACCACCATCACCACCATCACCACCATCACCACCATCACCACCATCACCACCATCACCATCACCACCATCACCATCACCACCATCACCACGATCACCACCATCACCATCACCACCATCACCACCATCACCATCACCACCATCACCACCATCACCACCACCATCACCACCATCACCACCATCACCACCATCACCACCATCACCATCACCACCATCACCACCATCACCACCATCACCATCACCACCATCACCACCATCACCACCATCACCACCATCACCACCATCATCACCACCATCACCACCATCACCACCATCACCACCATCACCATCACCACCATCACCATCACCACCATCACCACCATCACCACCATCACCATCACCACCATCACCATCACCACCATCACCATCACCACCATCACCACCATCACCACCATCACCACCATCACCATCACCACCATCACCACCATCACCACCATCACCACCACCATCACCACCATCACCACCATCACCACCATCACCACCATCACCATCACCACCATCACCATCACCACCATCACCACCATCACCACCATCACCATCACCACCATCACCACCATCACCATCACCACCATCACCACCATCACCATCACCACCATCACCACCACCACCATCACCACCATCACCACCATCACCATCACCACCATCACCACCATCACCACCACCATCACCACCATCACCACCATCACCACCATCACCACCATCACCATCACCACCATCACCATCACCACCATCACCACCATCACCACCATCACCATCACCACCATCACCACCATCACCACCACCACCATCACCACCATCACCACCACCATCACCACCATCACCACCATCACCACCATCACCATCACCACCATCACCACCATCACCACCATCACCATCACCACCATCACCACCATCACCACCATCACCACCATCACCATCACCACCATCACCATCACCACCATCACCACCATCACCACCATCACCATCACCACCATCACCACCATCACCATCACCACCATCACCACCATCACCACCATCACCACCATCACCATCACCACCATCACCACCATCACCACCATCACCACCATCACCATCACCACCATCACCATCACCACCATCACCACCATCACCACCATCACCACCATCACCACCATCACCATCACCACCATCACCACCATCACCACCATCACCATCACCACCATCACCACCATCACCATCACCACCATCACCACCATCATCACCATCACCACCACCACCATCACCACCATCACCACCATCACCATCACCACCATCACCACCATCACCATCACCACCATCACCACCATCACCATCACCACCATCACCACCATCACCATCACCACCATCACCACCATCACCATCACCACCATCACCACCATCACCATCACCACCATCACCACCATCATCACCATCACCACCACCACCATCACCACCACCATCACCATCACCACCATCACCACCACCACCATCACCACCATCACCACCATCACCATCACCACCATCACCACCATCACCATCACCACCATCACCACCATCACCATCACCACCATCACCACCATCACCATCACCACCATCACCACCATCACCATCACCACCATCACCACCATCACCATCACCACCATCACCACCATCACCATCACCACCATCACCACCATCACCATCACCACCATCACCACCATCATCACCATCACCACCACCACCATCACCACCATCACCACCATCACCATCACCACCATCACCACCATCACCATCACCACCATCACCACCATCACCATCACCACCACCACCACCATCACCACCATCACCATCACCACCATCATCACCATCACCACCACCACCATCACCACCATCATCACCATCACCACCACCACCATCACCACCATCACCACCATCACCACCATCACCATCACCACCATCACCACCATCACCACCATCACCATCACCACCATCACCACCATCACCACCATCACCATCACCACCATCACCACCATCACCATCACCACCATCACCACCATCATCACCACCACCACCATCACCACCATCACCACCATCACCATCACCACCATCACCATCACCACCATCACCACCATCACCACCATCACCATCACCACCATCACCACCATCACCATCACCACCATCACCACCATCATCACCACCACCACCATCACCACCATCACCACCATCACCATCACCACCATCACCACCATCACCATCACCACCATCACCACCACCACCATCACCACCATCACCACCATCACCACCATCACCATCACCACCATCACCACCATCACCACCATCACCATCACCACCACCACCACCATCACCACCACCACCATCACCACCACCATCACCACCATCACCACCATCACCACCATCACCACCATCACCATCACCACCACCACCACCATCACCACCACCACCACCATCACCACCACCACCATCACCACCATCACCATCACCACCACCACCACCATCACCACCACCACCATCACCATCACCACCACCATCACCACCACCACCATCACCACCATCACCACCATCACCACCATCACCACCATCACCATCACTACCACCACCACCATCACCACCACCACCATCACCACCACCACCATCACCACCATCACCATCACCACCACCACCACCATCACCACCACCACCATCACCACCACCACCATCACCACCATCACCATCACCACCACCACCACCATCACCACCACCACCATCGCCATCACCACCACCATCACCACCACCACCATCACCACCACCACCATCACCACCATCACCATCACCACCACCACCACCATCACCACCACCACCATCACCACCACCACCATCACCACCACCACCATCACCACCATCACCATCACCACCACCACCACCATCACCACCACCACCATCACCACCACCACCATCACCACCATCACCATCACCACCACCACCACCATCACCACCACCACCATCACCACCACCACCATCACCACCATCACCATCACCACCACCACCACCATCACCACCACCACCATCACCATCACCACCACCACCACCATCACCACCACCACCATCACCACCACCACCATCACCACCATCACCATCACCACCACCACCACCATCACCACCACCACCATCACCACCACCACCATCACCACCACCACCATCACCACCATCACCATCACCACCACCACCATCACCACCACCACCATCACCATCACCACCATCACCATCATCATCACCATCACCACCATCATCATCACCACCATCACCACCATCACCATCACCACCATCACCATCATCATCACCATCACCACCATCACCATCACCACCATCATCACCATCACCACCACCACCATCATCACCATCACCATCACCACCATCATCACCATCACCACCATCACCACCATCACCACCATCACCATCACCACCATCACCACCATCACCATCATCACCATCACCACCATCACCACCATCACCATCATCACCATCACCACCATCACCATCACCACCATCACCACCATCACCATCACCACCATCACCACCATCACCACCACCATCACCACCACCACCATCACCACCATCACCATCACCATCACCACCATCACCATCACCACCATCACCACCATCACCACCACCACCATCACCATCACCACCATCACCACCACCATCACCACCATCACCATCACCACCATCACCACCATCACCACCACCACCATCACCATCACCACCATCACCACCACCATCACCATCACCACCACCATCACCATCACCACCATCACCACCATCACCACCATCACCATCATCACCACCATCACCACCACCATCACCATCACCATCACCACCATCACCATCACCACCATCACCACCATCACCACCACCATCACCATCACCACCATCACCACCATCACCATCACCACCATCACCACCATCACCACCACCATCACCACCATCACCATCACCACCACCATCACCACCACCATCACCACCATCACCACCATCACCACCATCACCATCACCACCATCACCACCATCACCACCATCACCATCACCACCATCACCACCACCACCACCACCATCACCACCATCACCACCATCACCATCACCACCATCACCATCACCACCATCACCATCACCATCACCATCACCACCATCACCATCACCACCATCACCACCATCACCACCACCATCACCATCACCACCATCACCATCACCATCACCATCACCACCATCACCATCACCACCATCACCACCATCACCACCACCATCACCACCATCACCATCACCACCACCATCACCACCACCATCACCACCATCACCACCATCACCACCATCACCACCACCATCACCATCACCACCATCACCATCACCACCATCACCACCATCACCACCACCATCACCACCATCACCATCACCACCACCATCACCACCACCATCACCACCATCACCACCATCACCATCACCACCATCACCACCATCACCACCATCACCATCACCACCATCACCACCACCACCACCACCATCACCACCATCACCACCATCACCATCACCACCATCACCACCATCACCATCACCATCACCATCACCACCATCACCATCACCACCATCACCACCATCACCATCACCACCATCACCACCATCACCACCACCATCACCACCACCACCATCACCATCACCACCATCACCATCACCACCATCACCATCACCACCATCACCACCATCACCACCATCACCACCACCACCATCACCATCACCACCATCACCACCACCATCACCACCATCACCATCACCACCATCACCACCATCACCACCACCACCATCACCATCACCACCATCACCACCACCATCACCATCACCACCACCATCACCATCACCACCATCACCACCATCACCACCATCACCATCATCACCACCATCACCACCACCATCACCATCACCATCACCACCATCACCATCACCACCATCACCACCATCACCACCACCATCACCATCACCACCATCACCATCACCACCATCACCACCATCACCACCACCATCACCACCATCACCATCACCACCACCATCACCACCACCATCACCACCATCACCACCATCACCACCATCACCATCACCACCATCACCACCATCACCACCATCACCATCACCACCATCACCACCACCACCATCACCACCACCACCACCACCATCACCACCATCACCACCATCACCATCACCACCATCACCATCACCACCATCACCATCACCATCACCACCATCACCATCACCACCATCACCACCATCACCACCACCATCACCATCACCACCATCACCATCACCATCACCACCATCACCATCACCACCATCACCACCATCACCACCACCATCACCACCACCATCACCACCATCACCATCACCACCACCATCACCACCACCATCACCACCATCACCACCATCACCACCACCATCACCATCACCACCACCACCATCACCACCATCACCACCACCATCACCACCATCACCATCACCACCATCACCACCATCACCACCATCACCATCACCACCACCATCACCACCATCACCACCACCATCACCACCATCACCATCACCACCATCACCACCATCACCACCATCACCATCACCACCACCATCACCACCATCACCACCACCATCACCACCATCACCATCATCATCACCATCACCACCATCACCACCACCATCACCACCATCACCACCATCACCATCATCATCACCATCACCACCATCACCACCACCATCACCACCATCACCACCATCACCATCACCACCACCACCACCACCATCACCATCACCATCACCACCATCACCACCACCATCATCACCATCACCACCACCACCACCATCATCACCACCATCACCACCATCACCACCATCACCATCACCACCATCACCACCATCACCATCACCACCATCATCACCATCACCACCATCACCACCACCACCACCACCACCACCACCACCATCACCACCACCACCATCATCATCACCACCATCACCATCACCACCATCATCATCACCATCACCACCATCACCACCATCACCACCATCACCATCACCACCATCACCACCATCACCATCACCACCACCACCACCATCACCACCATCACTACCATCACCATCACCATCATCACCATCACCACCATCACCACCATCACCACCATCACCATCACCACCATCACCACCATCACCCACCATCACCATCACCACCACTCACCACCATCACCACCATCACTACCATCACCACACCATCATCACCATCACCACCATCACCACCACCACCATCAACCACCATCACCACCATCACCACCATCACCACCATCACCAACACACCATCACCACCATCACCATCACCACCACCACCACCATCACCACCACCACCATCACCACCACCACCATCACCACCATCACCATCACCACCACCACCACCATCACACACACCACCATCACCATCACCACCACCATCACCACCACCACCATCACCACCATCACCACCATCACCACCATCACCATCACCACCACCACCACCATCACCACCACCACCATCACCACCACCACCATCACCACATCACCATCACCACCACCACCACCATCACCACCACCATCACCACCACCACCATCACCACCATCACCATCACCACCACCACCACCATCACCACCACCACCATCGCCATCACCACCACCATCACCACCACCACCATCACCACCACCACCATCACCACCATCACCATCACCACACCACCACCATCACCACCACCACCATCACCACCACCACCATCACCACCACCACCATCACCACCATCACCATCACCACCACCACCACCATCACCACCACCACATCACCACCACCACCATCACCACAACCACCATCACCACCATCACCATCACCACCACCACCACCATCACCACCACCACCATCCACCACCACCACCATCACCACCATCACCATCACCACCACCAACCACCATCACCACCACCACCATCACCATCACCACCACCACCACATCACCACCACCACCATCACCACCACCACCATCACCACCATCACCATCACCACCACCACCATCACCACCACCACCATCACCACCACCACCATCACACCACCACCATCACCACCATCACCATCACCACCACCACCACCATCACCACCACCACCATCACCATCCACCACCATCACCAATCATCATCACCATCACCACCATCATCATCACCACCATCACCACCATCACCATCACCACCATCACCATCATCATCACCATCACCACCATCACCATCACCACCATCATCACCATCACCACCCACCACCATCATCACCATCACCATCACCACCATCATCACCATCACCCACCATCACCACCATCACCACCATCACCATCACCACCATCACCACCATCACCATCATCACCATCACCACCATCACCACCATCACCATCATCACCATCACCACCATCACCATCACCACCATCACCACCATCACCATCACCACCATCACCACCATCACCACCACCATCACCACCACCACCATCACCATCACCACCATCACCCATCACCATCACCACACAACCATCACCACCATCACCACCATCACCACCATCACCATCATCACCATCACCATCACCACCATCACACACCATCACCACCATCACCATCACCACCATCACCACCACCACCACCATCACCATCACCACCATCACCACCACCATCACCATCACCACCACCATCACCATCACCACCATCACCACCATCACCACCATCCACCATCATCACCACCATCACCACCACCATCACCATCACCACCATCACCATCACCACCATCACCACCCATCACCACCACCATCAACCATCACCATCACCACCATCACCATCACCACCATCACCACCATCACCACCACCATCACCACCATCACCATCACCACCACCATCACCACCACCATCACCACCATCACCACCATCACCACCATCACCATCACCACCATCACCACCACCACCACCACCATCACCACCATCACCACCATCACCATCACCACCATCACCATCACCACCATCACCATCACCATCACCATCACCACCATCACCATCACCACCATCACCACCATCACCACCACCATCACCATCACCACCATCACCATCACCATCACCATCACCACCATCACCATCACCACCATCACCACCATCACCACCACCATCACCACCATCACCATCACCACCACCATCACCACCACCATCACCACCATCACCACCATCACCACCATCACCACCACCATCACCATCACCACCATCACCATCACCACCATCACCACCATCACCACCACCATCACCACCATCACCATCACCACCACCATCACCACCACCATCACCACCATCACCATCACCATCACCACCATCACCACCATCACCACCATCACCATCACCACCATCACCACCACCACCACCACCATCACCACCATCACCACCATCACCATCACCACCATCACCACCATCACCATCACCATCACCATCACCACCATCACCATCACCACCATCACCACCATCACCATCACCACCATCACCACCATCACCACCACCACCACCATCACCATCACCACCATCACCATCACCACCATCACCATCACCACCATCACCACCATCACCACCATCACCACCACCACCATCACCATCACCACCATCACCACCACCATCACCACCATCACCATCACCACCATCACCACCATCACCACCACCACCATCACCATCACCACCATCACCACCACCATCACCATCACCACCACCATCACCATCACCACCATCACCACCATCACCACCATCACCATCATCACCACCATCACCACCACCATCACCATCACCATCACCACCATCACCATCACCACCATCACCACCATCACCACCACCATCACCATCACCACCATCACCATCACCACCATCACCACCATCACCACCACCATCACCACCATCACCATCACCACCACCATCACCACCACCATCACCACCATCACCACCATCACCACCATCACCATCACCACCATCACCACCATCACCACCATCACCATCACCACCATCACCACCACCACCATCACCACCACCACCACCACCATCACCACCATCACCACCATCACCATCACCACCATCACCATCACCACCATCACCATCACCATCACCACCATCACCATCACCACCATCACCACCATCACCACCACCATCACCATCACCACCATCACCATCACCACCATCACCATCACCACCATCACCACCATCACCACCACCATCACCACCATCACCATCACCACCACCATCACCACCACCATCACCACCATCACCACCATCACCACCATCACCACCACCATCACCATCACCACCATCACCACCATCACCACCATCACCACCACCATCACCACCATCACCATCACCACCACCATCACCACCACCATCACCACCATCACCACCATCACCATCACCACCATCACCACCATCACCACCATCACCATCACCACCATCACCACCACCACCACCACCATCACCACCATCACCATCACCACCATCACCACCATCACCATCACCATCACCATCACCACCATCACCACCATCACCACCATCACCATCACCACCACCATCACCACCATCACCACCACCATCACCACCATCACCATCACCACCATCACCACCATCACCACCATCACCATCACCACCACCATCACCACCATCACCACCACCATCACCACCATCACCATCACCACCATCACCACCATCACCACCATCACCATCACCACCACCATCACCACCATCACCACCACCATCACCACCATCACCATCATCATCACCATCACCACCATCACCACCACCATCACCACCATCACCACCATCACCATCACCACCACCATCACCACCATCACCACCACCATCACCACCATCACCACCACCATCATCACCATCACCACCACCACCATCACCATCACCACCATCACCACCACCATCATCACCATCACCACCACCACCATCACCATCACCACCACCACCATCACCACCACCACCATCACCACCACCACCATCACCATCACCACCATCACCACCACCATCATCACCATCACCACCATCACCACCATCACCATCACCACCATCACCACCACCACCATCACCACCACCACCACCACCATCACCACCATCACCACCATCACCATCACCACCATCACCATCACCACCATCACCATCACCACCATCACCATCACCACCATCACCACCATCACCACCACCATCACCATCACCACCATCACCATCACCATCACCACCATCACCATCACCACCATCACCACCATCACCACCACCATCACCACCATCACCATCACCACCACCATCACCACCACCATCACCACCATCACCACCATCACCACCATCACCACCACCATCACCATCACCACCATCACCATCACCACCATCACCACCATCACCACCACCATCACCACCATCACCATCACCACCACCATCACCACCACCATCACCACCATCACCACCATCACCATCACCACCATCACCACCATCACCACCATCACCATCACCACCATCACCACCACCACCACCACCATCACCACCATCACCACCATCACCATCACCACCATCACCACCATCACCATCACCATCACCATCACCACCATCACCACCATCACCACCATCACCATCACCACCATCACCACCACCATCACCACCATCACCATCACCACCATCACCACCATCACCACCATCACCATCACCACCACCATCACCACCATCACCACCACCATCACCACCATCACCATCACCACCATCACCACCATCACCACCATCACCATCACCACCACCATCACCACCATCACCACCACCATCACCACCATCACCATCATCATCACCATCACCACCATCACCACCACCATCACCACCATCACCACCATCACCATCACCACCACCATCACCACCATCACCACCACCATCACCACCATCACCACCACCATCATCACCATCACCACCACCACCATCACCATCACCATCACCACCATCACCACCACCATCATCACCATCACCACCACCACCACCATCATCACCACCATCACCACCATCACCACCATCACCATCACCACCATCACCACCATCACCATCACCATCACCACCATCATCACCATCACCACCATCACCACCACCACCACCACCACCATCACCATCACCACCACCACCACCACCACCACCACCATCACCACCACCACCATCATCATCACCACCATCACCATCACCACCATCATCATCACCATCACCACCATCACCACCATCACCACCATCACCATCACCACCATCACCACCATCACCATCACCACCACCACCACCATCACCACCATCACTACCATCACCATCACCATCATCACCATCACCACCATCACCACCATCACCACCATCACCATCACCACCATCACCACCATCACCACCATCACCATCACCACCACCACCACCATCACCACCATCACTACCATCACCATCACCATCATCACCATCACCACCATCACCACCATCACCATCACCACCATCACCCACTTGAGTCTTCTCTGATGAGGCAGCAGCAGAAAGAGCAGCAGCAGCAGCAAGAACGCGGGGACCATGGTGACAGCGGCCATGACAGTAACACCTACACACACACACACACAGACACACACAGACACACACACACAGACACACACAGACACACACACAGACACACACACACACACAGACACACACACAGACACACACACACACACACAGACACACACACACAGACACACACACACAGACACACACACACACACACAGACACACACAGACACAGACACACACACACAGACACACACACAGACACACACACACAGACAGACACACACACAGACACACACACACAGACACACACACACAGACACACACACACACACAGACACACACACAGACACAGACACACACACACAGACACACACACAGACACACACACACAGTGAGCGAATGAGTGGGTGAATGAGTGGGTGGCTGAGCGAGTGAGTGGGTCAGTGAGTAGGTGAGTGAGTGAGTGAGCGAGTGAGTGGGTGAGTGGTGAGTGAGTAGGTGAGTGACTGAGTGGGTGAGTGGGTGAGTGAGTAGGTGAGTGAGTGGGTGAGTGGGTGAGTGAGCGAGTGAGTGGGTGAGTGGTGAGTGAGTAGGTGAGTGACTGAGTGGGTGAGTGGGTGAGTGAGTAGGTGAGTGAGTGGGTGAGTGGGTGAGTGAGCGAGTGAGTGGGTGAGTGGTGAGTGAGTAGGTGAGTGACTGAGTGAGTGAGTGACTAAGTGAGTGGGTGAGTGAGTGAGTGGGTGGGTGAGTGAGTGAGTGAGTGGGTGAGTGGGTGAGTGGAGAGTGAGTAGGTGAGTGACTGAGTGAGTGAGTGACTAAGTGAGTGGGTGAGTGAGTGGGTGGGTGAGTGAGTGAGAGAGTGAGTGGGTGAGTGGTGAGTGCGTAGGTGAGTGACTGAGTGAGTGAGTGGGTGGGTGACTGAGTGAGTGAGTGAGTGGGTGGGTGAGTGAGTGAGTGAGTGAGTGGGTGAGTGAGTGAGTGAGTGGGTGGGTGAGTGAGTGGGTGAGTGAGTGAGTGAGCGAGTGAGTGGGTACGTGGTGAGTGAGTAGGTGAGTGACTGAGTGGGTGAGTGGGTGAGTGAGTAGGTGAGTGAGTGGGTGAGTGAGTGGGTGAGTGAGTGAGTGAGCTAGTGAGTGGGTGAGTGGTGAGTGAGTAGGTGAGTGACTGAGTGGGTGAGTGGGTGAGTGAGTAGGTGAGTGAGTGGGTGAGTGGGTGAGTGAGCTAGTGAGTGGGTGAGTGGTGAGTGAGTAGGTGAGTGACTGAGTGGGTGAGTGGGTGAGTGAGTAGGTGAGTGAGTGGGTGAGTGGGTGAGTGAGCGAGTGAGTGGGTGAGTGGTGAGTGAGTAGGTGAGTGACTGAGTGGGTGAGTGGGTGAGTGAGTAGGTGAGTGAGTGGGTGAGTGGGTGAGTGAGCGAGTGAGTGGGTGAGTGGTGAGTGAGTAGGTGAGTGACTGAGTGGGTGAGTGGGTGAGTGAGTAGGTGAGTGAGTGGGTGAGTGGGTGAGTGAGCGAGTGAGTGGGTGAGTGGTGAGTGAGTAGGTGAGTGACTGAGTGAGTGAGTGACTAAGTGAGTGGGTGAGTGAGTGAGTGGGTGGGTGAGTGAGTGAGTGAGTGGGTGAGTGGGTGAGTGGAGAGTGAGTAGGTGAGTGACTGAGTGAGTGAGTGACTAAGTGAGTGGGTGAGTGAGTGGGTGGGTGAGTGAGTGAGAGAGTGAGTGGGTGAGTGGTGAGTGCGTAGGTGAGTGACTGAGTGAGTGAGTGGGTGGGTGACTGAGTGAGTGAGTGAGTGAGTGAGTGGGTGGGTGAGTGAGTGAGTGGGTGAGTGAGTGAGTGAGTGGGTGGGTGAGTGAGTGGGTGAGTGAGTGAGTGAGCGAGTGAGTGGGTACGTGGTGAGTGAGTAGGTGAGTGACTGAGTGGGTGAGTGGGTGAGTGAGTAGGTGAGTGAGTGGGTGAGTGAGTGGGTGAGTGAGTGAGTGAGCTAGTGAGTGGGTGAGTGGTGAGTGAGTAGGTGAGTGACTGAGTGGGTGAGTGGGTGAGTGAGTAGGTGAGTGAGTGGGTGAGTGGGTGAGTGAGCTAGTGAGTGGGTGAGTGGTGAGTGAGTAGGTGAGTGACTGAGTGGGTGAGTGGGTGAGTGAGTAGGTGAGTGAGTGGGTGAGTGGGTGAGTGAGCGAGTGAGTGGGTGAGTGGTGAGTGAGTAGGTGAGTGACTGAGTGGGTGAGTGGGTGAGTGAGTAGGTGAGTGAGTGGGTGAGTGGGTGAGTGAGCTAGTGAGTGGGTGAGTGGTGAGTGAGTAGGTGAGTGACTGAGTGGGTGAGTGGGTGAGTGAGTAGGTGAGTGAGTGGGTGAGTGGGTGAGTGAGCGAGTGAGTGGGTGAGTGGTGAGTGAGTAGGTGAGTGACTGAGTGGGTGAGTGGGTGAGTGAGTAGGTGAGTGAGTGGGTGAGTGGGTGAGTGAGCGAGTGAGTGGGTGAGTGGTGAGTGAGTAGGTGAGTGACTGAGTGAGTGAGTGACTAAGTGAGTGGGTGAGTGAGTGAGTGGGTGGGTGAGTGAGTGAGTGAGTGGGTGAGTGGGTGAGTGGAGAGTGAGTAGGTGAGTGACTGAGTGAGTGAGTGACTAAGTGAGTGGGTGAGTGAGTGGGTGGGTGAGTGAGTGAGAGAGTGAGTGGGTGAGTGGTGAGTGCGTAGGTGAGTGACTGAGTGAGTGAGTGGGTGGGTGACTGAGTGAGTGAGTGAGTGAGTGGGTGGGTGAGTGAGTGAGTGAGTGGGTGAGTGAGTGAGTGAGTGGGTGGGTGAGTGAGTGGGTGAGTGAGTGAGTGGGTGAGTGAGTGACTGAGTGAGTGAGTGAGTGGGTGAGTGGGTGAGTGAGTGAGTGACTGAGTGAGTGAGTGACTGAGTGACTGACTGAGTGAGTGACTGAGTGAGTGAGTGACTGACTGAGTGACTGAGTGAGTGTGTGAGTGACTGAGTGAGTGAGTGAGTGACTGAGTGAGTGACTGAGTGAGTGACTGAGTGACTGAGTAAGTGAGTGAATGACTGAGTGAGTGAGTGACTGACTGAGTGAGTGACTGAGTGACTGACTGAGTGAGTAACTGACTGAGTGAGTAACTGACTGAGTGACTGAGTGAGTGAGTAACTGACTGAGTGAGTGACTGAATGAGTGGGTGACTGACTGAGTGAGTGACTGAGTGACTGACTGAGTGACTGAGTGAGTGGGTGAGTGAGTGAGTGAGTGACTAAGTAAGTGAGTGGGTGAGCGAGCGAGTGAGTGACTGACTGACTGAGTGACTGACTGACTAACTGACTAACTGACTGAGTGAGTGAGTGAGTCAGCTGACTCACCTGGTGAGTCTGAGGCTGTGAAGGTGAGTGCAGGCCCCGCTGGGCCCAAGCCTGCGCGTGTCCTAGCGGCCACGCTAGCAGTGTAGCGGGTGAGTGAGTGAGTGAGTGGGTGAGTGACTGAGTGGGTGAGTGAGTGAGTGACTGAGTGGGTGACTGAGTGAGTGAGTGAGTGACTGACTGAGTGAGTGAGTGAGTGACTGAGTAAGGGAGTGAGTGACTGACTGACTGACTGAGTGACTGACTGACTGACTGAGCGAGTCAGCTGACTCACCAGGTGAGTCTGAGGCAGTGAAGGTGAGTGCAGGCCCCGCTGGGCCCAAGCCTGCCCGTGTCCTAGCAGCCACGCTAGCAGTGTAGCGGGTGGGTGAGTGAGTGAGTGACTGAGTGAGTGAGTAAGTGACTGAGTGAGTGACTGAGTGAGTGGGTGAGTGGGTGAGTGAGTGGGCGAGTGAGTGACTGACTGACTGACTGAGTGAGTGAGTGAGTGGGTGAGTGAGTGAGTGGGTGAGTGGGTGGGTGGGTGGGTGGGTGGGTGAGTGAGTGGGTGAGTGAGTGACTGAGTGAGTGACTGAGTGAGTGAGTGACTGAGTGGGTGAGTGAGTGACTGACTGACTGAGTGGGTGAGTGAGAGAGTGAGTGACTGACTGACTGAGTGAGTGAGTGAGTGAGTGAGTGAGTGGGTGACTGAGTGAGTGAGTGACTGAGTGAGTGAGTGACTGAGTGAGTGAGTGAGTGACTGAGTGGGTGACTGAGTGAGTGAGTGAGTGACTGACTGACTGAGTGAGTGACTGAGTAAGTGAGTGAGTGACTGACTGACTGAGTGACTGACTGACTGACTGAGTGAGTCAGCTGACTCACCAGGTGAGTCTGAGGCAGTGAAGGTGAGTGCAGGCCCGGCTGGGCCCAAGCCTGCGCGTGTCCTAGCGGCCACGCTAGCAGTGTAGCGGGTGGGTGAGTGAGTGACTGAGCGAGTGACTGACTGACTGAGTAACTGACTGACTGACTGAGTGAGTAACTAACTGACTGACTGAGTGAGTCAGCTGACTCACCAGGTGAGTCTGAGGCAGTGAAGGTGAGTGCAGGCCCCGCTGGGCCCAAGCCTGCCCGTGTCCTAGCAGCCACGCTAGCAGTGTAGCGGGTGGGTGAGTGAGTGACTGACTGAGCGACTGACTGAGTGAGTGAGTGGGTGAGTGACTGACTGAGTGAGTGAGTGACTGAGTGACTGACTGAGTGAGTGACTGAGTGAGTGACTGAGTGAGTGAGTGAGTGACTGACTGAGTGACTGAGTGAGTGGGTGAGTGACTGAGTGAGTGAGTGAGTAACTGACTGAGTGACTGAGTGAGTAACTGACTGAGTGAGTGACTGAGTGACTGACTGAGTGGGTGACTGACTGAGTGAGTGACTGAGTGAGTGAGTGACTGAGTGGGTGAGTGAGTGAGTGAGTGACTGAGCGAGTGAGTGACTGACTGACTGACTGAGTGACTGAGTGAGTGGGTGAGTGAGTGAGTGACTGAGTGAGTGGGTGAGTGAGCGAGCGAGCGAGTGACTGACTGACTGACTGAGTGAGTGACTGAGTAACTGACTGAGTAACTGAGTGAGTAACTAACTGACTAAGTGTGCGAGTCAACTGACTCACCTGGTGAGTCTGAGGCAGTGAAGGTGAGTGCAGGCCCCGCTGGGCCCAAGCCTGCCCGTGTCCTAGCGGCCACGCTAGCAGTGTAGCGGGTGGGTGAGCGACTGAGTGAGTGAGTGACTGAGTGAGTGAGTGACTAACTGACTGAGTGACTGACTGACTGACTGAGTGAGTCAGCTGACTCACCTGGTGAGTCTGAGGCAGTGAAGGTGAGTGCAGGCCCCGCTGGGCCCAAGCCTGCGCGTGTCCTAGCGGCCACGCTAGCAGTGTAGCGGGTGGGTGAGTGACTGAGTGAGTGAGTGACTGAGTGAGTGACTGAGTGAGTGAGTGAGTGACTGAGTGACTGAGTGAGTGACTGAGTGACTGAGTGAGTGACTGAGTGACTGAGTGAGTGACTGACTGAGTGAGTGAACGAGTGAGCGAGTGACTGAGTAAGTGAGTGGGTGAGTGAGTGACTGAGTGAGTGACTGAGTGACTGAGTGAGTGACTGACTGAGTGAGTGAACGAGTGAGCGAGTGACTGAGTAAGTGAGTGGGTGAGTGAGCGAGCGAGCGAGCGAGTGAGTGACTGACTGAGCGAGTGACTGAGCGAGTGAGTGACTAAGTGACTGAGTGACTGAGTGACTGAGCGAGTGAGTGACTGACTGACTGACTGACTAACTGACTGACTGAGTGAGTGAGTGACTAACTGACTGAGCGAGTGACTGACTGACTGAGCGAGTCAGCTGACTCACCAGGTGAGTCTGAGGCAGTGAAGGTGAGTGCAGGCCCCGCTGGGCCCAAGCCTGCCCGTGTCCTAGCGGCCACGCTAGCAGTGTAGCGGGTGACTGAGTGAGTGAGTGACTGAGTGAGTGAGTGACTGACTGAGTGACTGAGTGACTGAGTGACTGACTGAGTGAGTGACTGAGTGACTGACTGAGTGACTGAGTAACTGAGTGAGTGACTGAGTGACTGTGTGACTGACTGAGTGACTGAGTGAGTGAGTGAGTAAGTGAGTGACTGAGTGAGTGAGTGAGTGACTGAGCGAGTGACTGAGTGAGTAACTGACTCAGTGAGTGACTGAGTGACTGAGTGACTGACTGAGTGAGTGACTGAGTGACTGACTGACTGACTGAGTAACTGACTGACTGACTGAGTGACTGACTGACTGAGCGAGTCAGCTGACTCACCAGGTGAGTCTGAGGCAGTGAAGGTGAGTGCAGGCCCCGCTGGGCCCAAGCCTGCCCGTGTCCTAGCGGCCACGCTAGCAGTGTAGCGGGTGACTGAGTGAGTGAGTGACTGAGTGAGTGAGTGACTGACTGAGTGACTGAGTGACTGAGTGACTGACTGAGTGAGTGACTGAGTGACTGACTGAGTGACTGAGTAACTGAGTGAGTGACTGAGTGACTGTGTGACTGACTGAGTGACTGAGTGAGTGAGTGAGTGAGTAAGTGAGTGACTGAGTGAGTGAGTGAGTGACTGAGCGAGTGACTGAGTGAGTAACTGACTCAGTGAGTGACTGAGTGACTGAGTGACTGACTGAGTGAGTGACTGACTGACTGACTGAGTAACTGACTGACTGAGTGACTGACTGACTGACTGAGCGAGTCAGCTGACTCACCAGGTGAGTCTGAGGCTGTGAAGGTGAGTGCAGGCCCCGCTGGGCCCAAGCCTGCGCGTGTCCTAGCGGCCACGCTAGCAGTGTAGCGGGTGAGTGAGTGAGTGAGTGACTGAGTGACTGACTAACTGACTGACTGAGTGACTGACTGACTGACTGAGCGAGTCAGCTGACTCACCAGGTGAGTCTGAGGCTGTGAAGGTGAGTGCAGGCCTGGCTGGGCCCAAGCCTGCGCGTGTCCTAGCAGCCACGCTAGCAGTGTAGCGGGTGGGTGAGTGACTGAGTGAGTGACTGACTGACTGAGTGAGTGACTGAGTAACTGACTGAGTGACTGAGTGAGTAACTAACTGACTAAGTGAGCGAGTCAGCTGACTCACCTGGTGAGTCTGAGGCTGTGAAGGTGAGTGCAGGCCTCGCTGGGCCCAAGCCTGCGCGTGTCCTAGCAGCCACGCTAGCAGTGTAGCGGGTGGGTGAGTGACTGAGTGAGTGACTGACTGACTGAGTGAGTGACTGAGTAACTGACTGAGTGACTGAGTGAGTAACTAACTGACTAAGTGAGCGAGTCAGCTGACTCACCTGGTGAGTCTGAGGCTGTGAAGGTGAGTGCAGGCCTCGCTGGGCCCAAGCCTGCGCGTGTCCTAGCAGCCACGCTAGCAGTGTAGCGGGTGGGTGAGTGACTGAGTGAGTGACTGACTGACTGAGTGAGTGACTGAGTAACTGACTGAGTGACTGAGTGAGTAACTAACTGACTAAGTGAGCGAGTCAGCTGACTCACCTGGTGAGTCTGAGGCAGTGAAGGTGAGTGCAGGCCCCGCTGGGCCCAAGCCTGCGCGTGTCCTAGCGGCCACGCTAGCAGTGTAGCGGGGTCCGGCCTGCAGGTCGCTCACTACGGACATCCTTGGGCCCGGCATGGGAACGTCTAGAAGGGAGGTGAGTCAGGGAGTCGGTAGTACAATTGGTCAGTCAGTTAGTCAGTCAGTTAGTTAGTTAGTCACTCAGTTAGTTAGTCGCTCAGTTAGTCAGTCAGTTAGTCACTCACTCAGTGAGTCAGTCGCTCAGTCACTCACTTAGTCACTCACTCAGTCACTCACTCACTCAGTCAGTCAGTCACTCAGTTAGTCACTCACTTAGTCACTCAGTCACTCAGTCACCCACTCAGTCACTCACTCAGTCACTAACTCACTCACTCAGTCACTCACTCAGTCACTCAGTCACTCACTTAGTCAGTCACTCAATTAGTTAGTCACTCACTCAGTCACTCACTCAGTCACTCACTCAGTCACTCAGTCACTCACTTAGTCAGTCACTCAGTTAGTTAGACACTCACTCAGTCACTCAGTCACTAACTCACTCACTCAGTCACTCACTCACTCACTCACTTAGTCACTAACTCACTCACTCAGTCACTCACTCACTCAGTCACTAACTCACTCACTCAGTCACTCACTCAGTCACTCAGTCACTTACTCAGTCACTCACTCAGTCACTCAGTCACTCACTTAGTCAGTCACTCAGTTAGTTAGTCACTCACTCAGTCACTCACTCAGTCACTCACTCAGTCACTCACTCACTCAGTCACTCAGTCACTCACTGAGTCACTCAGTAACCCACTCAGTCACTCACTCAGTCACTCAGTCACTTAGTCAGTCACTCAGTTAGTTAGTCACTCACTCAGTCACTCACTCAGTCACTCAGTCACTCACTCAGTCACTCACTCAATCACTAACTCACTCACTCAGTCACTCACTCACTCAGTCACTAACTCACTCACTCAGTCACTCACTCAGTCACTCAGTCACTCACTCAGTCACTCACTCAGTCACTCAGTCACTCACTTAGTCAGTCACTCAGTTAGTTAGTCACTCACTCAGTCACTCACTCAGTCACTCACTCACTTACTCAGTCACTCAGTCACTCACTCAGTCACTCAGTCACCCACTCAGTCACTCACTCAGTCACTCAGTCACTCACTCAGTCACTCACTCAGTCACTCAGTCACTCACTTAGTCAGTCACTCAGTTAGTTAGTCACTCACTCAGTCACTCACTCAGTCACTCACTCAGTCACTCAGTCACTCACTTAGTCAGTCACTCAGTTAGTTAGTCACTCACTCAGTCACTCACTCAGTCACTCACTCAGTCACTAACTCACTCACTCAGTCACTCACTCACTCACTTAGTCAGTCACTCAGTTAGTTAGTCACTCACTCAGTCACTCACTCAGTCACTCAGTCACTCACTTAGTCAGTCACTCAGTTAGTTAGTCACTCACTCAGTCACTCACTCAGTCACTAACTCACTCACTCAGTCACTCACTCACTCACTCAGTCACTCACTCACTCAGTCACTAACTCACTCACTCAGTCACTCACTCAGTCACTCAGTCACTCACTCAGTCACTCACTCAGTCACTCAGTCACTCACTTAGTCAGTCATTCAGTTAGTTAGTCACTCACTCAGTCACTCACTCAGTCACTAACTCACTCACTCAGTCACTCACTCACTCACTTAGTCAGTCACTCAGTTAGTTAGTCACTCACTCAGTCACTCACTCAATCACTCAGTCACTCACTTAGTCAGTCACTCAGTTAGTTAGTCACTCACTCAGTCACTAACTCACTCACTCAGTCACTCACTCACTCACTCAGTCACTCACTCACTCAGTCACTAACTCACTCACTCAGTCACTCACTCAGTCACTCAGTCACTCACTCAGTCACTCACTCAGTCACTCAGTCACTCACTTAGTCAGTCACTCACTCAGTCACTCACTCAGTCACTCACTCAGTCACTCACTCACTCAGTCACTCAGTCACTCACTCAGTCACTCAGTCACTCACTCAGTCACTCACTCAGTCACTCACTCAGTCACTTAGTCAGTCATTCAGTTAGTTAGTCACTCACTCAGTCACTCACTCAGTCACTCAGTCACTCACTTAGTCAGTCACTCAGTTAGTTAGTCACTCACTCAGTCACTCACTCAGTCACTAACTCACTCACTCAGTCACTCACTCACTCACTCACTCAGTCACTCACTCACTCAGTCACTAACTCACTCACTCAGTCACTCACTCAGTCACTCAGTCACTCACTCAGTCACTCACTCAGTCACTCAGTCACTCACTTAGTCAGTCATTCAGTTAGTTAGTCACTCACTCAGTCACTCACTCAGTCACTAACTCACTCACTCAGTCACTCACTCACTCACTTAGTCAGTCACTCAGTTAGTTAGTCACTCACTCAGTCACTCACTCAATCACTCAGTCACTCACTTAGTCAGTCACTCAGTTAGTTAGTCACTCACTCAGTCACTCACTCAGTCACTAACTCACTCACTCAGTCACTCACTCACTCACTCAGTCACTCACTCACTCAGTCACTCACTCACTCAGTCACTAACTCACTCACTCAGTCACTCACTCAGTCACTCAGTCACTCACTCAGTCACTCACTCAGTCACTCAGTCACTCACTTAGTCAGTCACTCACTCAGTCACTCACTCAGTCACTCACTCAGTCACTCAGTCACTCACTCAGTCACTCAGTCACTCACTCAGTCACTCAGTCACTCACTCAGTCACTCAGTCACCCACTCAGTCACTCAGTCAGTCACTCACTCAGTCACTCACTCAGTCACTCAGTCACTCACTTAGTCAGTCACTCAGTTAGTTAGTCACTCACTCAGTCACTCACTCAGTCACTCACTCAGTCACTCACTCAGTCACCCCTCTACCCCCCCCCACCCCCCTTCCCCCCTCCCCCCTCCCCCTCCTCACCCCGCGTCACGAGGAAGTCGGCCCCGCCCCGCACCTCCACCACGTGACCCACGACGAATCCGCGCGCGCGGCTCGGCGCAAGCTCCGCCCACCTCAGCTCGGCCACGCCCCTCGACGTCCACGTGACCTCCACGGGGGGACCCTCCAGGGGGACTACGGAGGGACGACGAACAAATGAAAATAAATCAAGTGACGTCACTAAAATAAAATATTTTATTATTAAAAATATTGGTATAGATCGATAAAGTTGTTACCAATCAGAGACGATGAATTTGTGCTTCTGTGAAAAAGTTAATAAGTTTATCGATTTAAAATCTTATTTTGTGGAGTAGCATAACGACACCCCCCCCTCTACCCTTGTCCACGTGACCTCCACGGGGGGGCTTGAGGGGGGCTACGGAGTCACGACGACAAATAGAAAATAAATCGAGTGACGTCACTAAAATAAAATATTTTATTATTAAAAATATTGGTATAGATCGATAAAGTTGTCACCAATCAGAGATGATCAATTTGTGCTTCTGTGAAAAAGTTAGTAAGTTTATTATCGATTTAAAATCTATATTTTGTGGAGTGGCATAACGACACCCCATCATAGCCCCCCAACAACCCTTGTTCAAACGAAAATAAAGCGAGTGACGTCACTAAAATAAAATATTTTATCTGTAAAAATATTTTAAAAATCGATAAAGTCGTTACCAATCAGAGATGATGAATTTTTGTTTCTGTGAAAAAGTTAATTAGTTTATTATCGATTTAAAATCTATATTTTGTGGAGTTGCATAACGACACCCCCCATAGCCCCCCCCCCCAATCATTGTTCAAACGAAAATAAATCAAGTGACGTCACTAAAATTAAATATTTTATTATTAAAAATAATGGTATAGATCGATAAAGTCGTTACCAATCAGAGATGATGAATTTGTGCTTCTGTGAAAAAGTTAATAAGTTTATTATCGATTTAAAATCTATTTTTTGGAGTGGCATAACGAAACCCCTCCCAACCCTTGTCCACGTGACCTCCACGGGGGGGGCTTGAGGGGGGCTACGGAGGGACGACGAACAAACGAAAATAAATCGAGTGACGTCACTAAAATAAAATATTTTATTATAAAAAATATTGGTATAGATCGATAAAGTTGTTACCAATCAGAGATGATGAATTTGTGCTCCTGTGAAAAAGTTAATAAGTTTATTATCGATTTAAAATCTATATTTTGTGGAGTGGCATAACGATACCCCCCATAGCCCCCCAACAACCGTTGTTCAAACGAAAATAAATCGAGTGACGTCACTAAAATAAAATATTTTATCTGTAAAAATATTTTAAAAATCGATAAAGTTGGTACCAATCAGAGATGATGCATTTTTGTTTCTGTGAAAAAGTTAATTAGTTTATTATCGATTTAAAATCTATATTTTGGAGCGTCTACGTGACCTCCACGGCGGGGGGGGGGGGGGGGGGCTTGAGGGGGGCTACGGAGTGACGACAAAAATCAAGTGACGTCACCAAAATATTTAATAATTTAAAATCTAAACTTGTTTAAAGATCAATATTTAAGGTTACTAGTTATGGATGATGAAAGTTTGCTTCTGTTTAAAAAAAATGTGTTAGTCGGTTTGTTATCGTTATAGATTTTAAATTCTATTTAGTTGTTGATGTTGTTGATGTTGTTGTTGTTGATGTTGTTGATGTTGATGTTGTTGTTGTTGTTGATCTTGTTATTAATGTTGTTGTTGATGTTGATGGTAATGTTGTTGATGTTGTTGATGTTGTTGATCTTGTTATTAATGTTGTTGTTGATGTTGTTGATGTTGTTGATGATGTTGTTGTTTATGTTGTTGATGTTGTTGTTGTTGTTGTTGATGTTGTTCTTGTTGATGTGGTTGATGTTGATGTTGATGTTGTTGTTGTTGATGTTGATGTTGTTATTAATGTTGTTGATCTTATTGATTTTGATGGTAATGTTGTTGTTTATGTTGTTGGTGGTGTTTTTGGTGATGGTGTTGATGTTGTTATTGATGTTGTTGATGTTGATGATGTTGTTGATGTTGTTGTTGATGTTGATGATGTTGTTGATGTTGTTGTTGATGTTGATGATGATGTTGATGTTGTTGATGTTGTTATTGATGTTGTTGTTGATGTTGATGATGTTGTTGATGTTGTTATTGATGTTGTTGATGTTGATGATGTTGTTGATGTTGTTGTTGATGTTGATGATGTTGTTGATGTTGTTGTTGATGTTGATGATGATGTTGATGTTGTTGATGTTGTTATTGATGTTGTTGATGTTGATGATGTTGTTGATGTTGTTGTTGATGTTGATGATGTTGTTGATGTTGTTGTTGATGTTGATGATGATGTTGATGTTGTTGATGTTGTTATTGATGTTGTTGTTGATGTTGATGATGTTGTTGATGTTGTTATTGATGTTGTTGATGTTGATGATGTTGTTGATGTTGTTGTTGATGTTGATGATGTTGTTGATGTTGTTGTTGATGTTGATGATGATGTTGATGTTGTTGATGTTGTTATTGATGTTGTTGATGATGTTGATGTTGTTGATGTTGTTGTTGATGTTGATGATGTTGTTGATGTTGTTGTTGATGTTGATGTTGTTGATGTTGTTACCTCCCTCCAGTGAGTAGACTCTGCGTGTCGCTGCTTTGCTCAATCCCAGCGGGCAGAGCGACACCACCGACACATCGTAGCAGACACACGGAGAGAAGCCTGCAGACACACACAGTTAGACACACACAGTTAGACACACACACATACAGACACACATACACACACACACAGACACACACACACACAGACACACACACACACAGACACACACACACAGACACACACACACACAGACACACACACACAGACACACACACAGACACATCGTAGCAGACACACGGAGAGAAGCCTGCAGACACACACAGTTAGACACACACAGTTAGACACACACACATACAGACACACATACACACACACACAGACACACACACACACAGACACACACACACACAGACACACACACACAGACACACACACACACAGACACACACACACAGACACACACACAGACACATCGTAGCAGACACACGGAGAGAAGCCTGCAGACACACACAGTTAGACACACACAGTTAGACACACACACATACAGACACACATACACACACACACAGACACACACACACACAGACACACACACACACAGACACACACACACAGACACACACACACACAGACACACACACACAGACACACACACAGACACATCGTAGCAGACACACGGAGAGAAGCCTGCAGACACACACAGTTAGACACACACAGTTAGACACACACACATACAGACACACATACACACACACACAGACACACACACACACAGACACACACACACACAGACACACACACACAGACACACACACACACAGACACACACACACAGACACACACACAGACACATCGTAGCAGACACACGGAGCGAAGCCTGCAGACACACACACACACAGACACACAGTTAGACACACACACACACAGACACACACACACAGACACATCGTAGCAGACACACGGAGCGAAGCCTGCAGACACACACACAGTTAGACACACACACACAGTTAGACACACACACACAGTTAGACACACACACACACAGACACACACACAGACACACACACACACAGACAGACACACACACAGACACATCGTAGCAGACACACGGAGCGAAGCCTGCAGACACACACAGTTAGACACACACAGTTAGACACACACACACACACAGACACACACACAGTTAGACACACACACACACAGACACACACACAGACACACACACACACAGACACATCGTAGCAGACACACGGAGCGAAGCCTGCAGACACACACAGTTAGACACACACAGTTAGACACACACACACACACAGACACACACACACAGACACATCGTAGCAGACACACGGAGCGAAGCCTGCAGACACACACAGTTAGACACACACACAGTTAGACACACACACATACACACACACACAGACACACACACACAGACACACACACACACACACACAGACACATCGTAGCAGACACACGGAGCGAAGCCTGCAGACACACACAGTTAGACACACACAGTTAGACACACACACACACACACAGACACACACACACACACACAGACACACACACACACACACAGACACACACACACACAGACAGACACACACACAGACACATCGTAGCAGACACACGGAGCGAAGCCTGCAGACACACACAGTTAGACACACACAGTTAGACACACACACACACACAGACACACACACAGTTAGACACACACACACACAGACACACACACAGACACACACACACACAGACACATCGTAGCAGACACACGGAGCGAAGCCTGCAGACACACACAGTTAGACACACACAGTTAGACACACACACACACACAGACACACACACACAGACACATCGTAGCAGACACACGGAGCGAAGCCTGCAGACACACACAGTTAGACACACACACACAGTTAGACACACACACATACACACACACACAGACACACACACACAGACACACACACACACACACACAGACACATCGTAGCAGACACACGGAGCGAAGCCTGCAGACACACACAGTTAGACACACACAGTTAGACACACACACACACACACAGACACACACACACACACACAGACACACACACACACACAGACACACACACACACAGACAGACACACACACAGACACATCGTAGCAGACACACGGAGCGAAGCCTGCAGACACACACAGTTAGACACACACAGTTAGACACACACACACACACAGACACACACACAGTTAGACACACACACACACAGACACACACACAGACACACACACACACAGACACATCGTAGCAGACACACGGAGCGAAGCCTGCAGACACACACAGTTAGACACAAACAGTTAGACACACACACACACACAGACACACACACACAGACACATCGTAGCAGACACACGGAGCGAAGCCTGCAGACACACACAGTTAGACACACACACACAGTTAGACACACACACATACACACACACACAGACACACACACACAGACACACACACACACACACACAGACACATCGTAGCAGACACACGGAGCGAAGCCTGCAGACACACACAGTTAGACACACACACACAGTTAGACACACACACATACACACACACACAGACACACACACAGACACACACAGACACACACACAGACACATCGTAGCAGACACATGGAACGAAGCCTGCAGACACACACAGTTAGACACACACACACACACAGTTAGACACACACACATACACACACACACAGACACACACACACAGACACACACAGACACACACACAGACACATCGTAGCAGACACACGGAGCGAAGCCTGCAGACACACACAGTTAGACACACACACACAGTTAGACACACACACATACACACACACACAGACACACACACAGACACACACAGACACACACACAGACACATCGTAGCAGACACACGGAACGAAGCCTGCAGACACACACAGTTAGACACACACACACAGTTAGACACACACACATACACACACACACAGACACACACACACACAGACACACACAGACACACACACAGACACACACACACAGACACACACACACAGACACACACAGACACACACACAGACACATCGTAGCAGACACACGGAGCGAAGCCTGCAGACACACACAGTTAGACACACACACACAGTTAGACACACACACATACACACACACACAGACACACACACACAGACACACACAGACACACACACAGACACATCGTAGCAGACACACGGAACGAAGCCTGCAGACACACACAGTTAGACACACACACACAGTTAGACACACACACATACACACACACACAGACACACACACACACAGACACACACAGACACACACACAGACACACACACACAGACACACACACACAGACACACACAGACACACACACAGACACATCGTAGCAGACACACGGAGCGAAGCCTGCAGACACACACAGTTAGACACACACACACAGTTAGACACACACACATACACACACACACAGACACACACACACAGTTAGACACACACACATACACACACACACAGACACACACACACAGACACACACAGACACACACACAGACACATCGTAGCAGACACACGGAACGAAGCCTGCAGACACACACAGTTAGACACACACACACAGTTAGACACACACACATACACACACACACAGACACACACACACAGTTAGACACACACACATACACACACACACAGACACACACACACAGACACACACAGACACACACACAGACACATCGTAGCAGACACACGGAGCGAAGCCTGCAGACACACACAGTTAGACACACACACACAGTTAGACACACACACATACACACACACACAGACACACACACACAGTTAGACACACACACATACACACACACACAGACACACACACACAGACACACACAGACACACACACAGACACATCGTAGCAGACACACGGAGAGAAGCCTGCAGACACACACAGTTAGACACACACACACAGTTAGACACACACACATACACACACACACAGACACACACACACAGTTAGACACACACACATACACACACACACAGACACACACACACAGACACACACAGACACACACACAGACACATCGTAGCAGACACACGGAGAGAAGCCTGCAGACACACACAGTTAGACACACACACACAGTTAGACACACACACATACACACACACACAGACACACACACACACAGACACACACAGACACACACACAGACACACACACACAGACACACACACAGACACATCGTAGCAGACACACAGAGCGAAGCCTGCAGACACACACAGTTAGACACACACAGTTAGACACACACACATACACACAGACACACACACACAGACACATCGTAGCAGACACACGGAGCGAAGCCTGCAGACACACACACACAGTTAGACACACACAGTTAGACACACACACACACACAGACACACACACACAGACACATCGTAGCAGACACACGGAGCGAAGCCTGCAGACACACACAGTTAGACACACACAGTTAGACACACACACACACAGACACATCGTAGCAGACACACGGAGCGAAGCCTGCAGACACACACAGTTAGACACACACAGTTAGACACACACACACACACAGACACACACACACAGACACATCGTAGCAGACACACGGAGCGAAGCCTGCAGACACACACAGTTAGACACACACAGTTAGACACACACACACACAGACACACACACACAGACACACACACAGACACATCGTAGCAGACACACGGAGCGAAGCCTGCAGACACACACAGTTAGACACACACAGTTAGACACACACACACACAGACACACACACACAGACACACACACAGACACATCGTAGCAGACACACGGAGCGAAGCCTGCAGACACACACACAGTTAGACACACACACAGTTAGACACACACACACACAGACACACACACACACAGACACACACACACAGACACACACACAGACACATCGTAGCAGACACACGGAGCGAAGCCTGCAGACACACACACAGTTAGACACACACACAGTTAGACACACACAGACACACACAGACACACACACACACAGACACACAGACACAGTTAGACACAAACACACACAGACACACACACAGACACACACACACACAGACACACACACACAGACACATCGTAGCAGACACACGGAGCGAAGCCTGCAGACACACACACACAGACACACAGTTAGACACACACACACACACAGTTAGACACAGATAGACACACACACAGACACACACACACACAGACACACAGTGACACACACAGACACACAGACACACAGTGACACACACAGACATACACACACACACAGACACACAGTGACACACACAGACACACACACAGACACACAGTGACACACACAGACACACACACACACAGTGACACACACAGACACACACACACAGTGACACACACAGACACACACACACACAGACACACAGTGACACACACAGACACACACACACACAGACACACAGTGACACACACAGACACACACACACACAGTGACACACACAGACACACACACACACAGACACACACACACACAGACACACAGTGACACACACAGACACACAGACACACAAACACACAGTGACACACACACACACACACAGTGACACACACAGACACACACACACAGACACACACACACACAGACACACAGTGACACACACAGACACACACACACACAGACACACAGTGACACACACAGACACACACACACACAGTGACACACACAGACACACAGACACACAGTGACACACACAGACACACACACACACACAGACACACAGTGACACACACAGACACACACACACACAGTGACACACACAGACACACACACACAGACACACAGTGACACACACAGACACACACACACAGACACACAGTGACACACACAGACACACACACACACAGTGACACACACAGACACACACACACAGACACACAGTGACACACACAGACACACAGACACACAGTGACACACACAGACACACAGACACACAGTGACACACACAGACACACACACACAGACACACAGTGACACACACACACAGACACATCGTAGCAGACACACGGAGCGAAGCCTGCAGACACACACAGTTAGACACACACAGTTAGACACACACACACACAGACACACACACACAGACACACACACAGACACATCGTAGCAGACACACGGAGCGAAGCCTGCAGACACACACAGTTAGACACACACAGTTAGACACACACACACACAGACACACACACACAGACACACACACAGACACATCGTAGCAGACACACGGAGCGAAGCCTGCAGACACACACACAGTTAGACACACACACAGTTAGACACACACACACACAGACACACACACACACAGACACACACACACAGACACACACACAGACACATCGTAGCAGACACACGGAGCGAAGCCTGCAGACACACACACAGTTAGACACACACACAGTTAGACACACACAGACACACACAGACACACACACACACAGACACACAGACACAGTTAGACACAAACACACACAGACACACACACAGACACACACACACACAGACACACACACACAGACACATCGTAGCAGACACACGGAGCGAAGCCTGCAGACACACACACACAGACACACAGTTAGACACACACACACACACAGTTAGACACAGATAGACACACACACAGACACACACACACACAGACACACAGTGACACACACAGACACACAGACACACAGTGACACACACAGACATACACACACACACAGACACACAGTGACACACACAGACACACACACAGACACACAGTGACACACACAGACACACACACACACAGTGACACACACAGACACACACACACAGTGACACACACAGACACACACACACACAGACACACAGTGACACACACAGACACACACACACACAGACACACAGTGACACACACAGACACACACACACACAGTGACACACACAGACACACACACACACAGACACACACACACACAGACACACAGTGACACACACAGACACACAGACACACAAACACACAGTGACACACACACACACACACAGTGACACACACAGACACACACACACAGACACACACACACACAGACACACAGTGACACACACAGACACACACACACACAGACACACAGTGACACACACAGACACACACACACACAGTGACACACACAGACACACAGACACACAGTGACACACACAGACACACACACACACACAGACACACAGTGACACACACAGACACACACACACACAGTGACACACACAGACACACACACACAGACACACAGTGACACACACAGACACACACACACAGACACACAGTGACACACACAGACACACACACACACAGTGACACACACAGACACACACACACAGACACACAGTGACACACACAGACACACAGACACACAGTGACACACACAGACACACAGACACACAGTGACACACACAGACACACACACACAGACACACAGTGACACACACAGACACACACACACACACAGACACACAGTGACACACACAGACACACACACACACAGTGACACACACAGACACACACACACAGACACACAGTGACACACACAGACACACACACACAGACACACAGTGACACACACAGACACACACACACACAGTGACACACACAGACACACACACACAGACACACAGTAACACACACAGACACACAGACACACAGTGACACACACAGACACACAGACACACAGTGACACACACAGACACACACACACAGACACACAGTGACACACACAGACACACACACACACAGTGACACACACAGACACACACACACACAGACACACAGTGACACACACAGACACACACACACACAGTGACACACACAGACACACACACACACAGACACACAGTGACACACACAGACACACAGACACACAGACACACAGTGACACACACAGACACACAGACACACAGTGACACACACAGACACACACACACAGACACACAGTGACACACACAGACAACACACACACACAGACACACACACACACACACAGACAGACACACAGTGACACACACAGACACACACACACACACACAGACACACACACACAGACACACAGTGACACACACAGACACACACACACAGACACACACACAGACACACACACACAGACACACAGTGACACACACAGAGTGAGGATGGGGGGGGGGGGTGACTGGGGGGGGGATGGGGGGAGGGGTGACTGGGGGGGGGAGGGGTGACTGGGGGGGGATGGGGGGGAGGGGTGACTGGGGGGGGGATGGGGGGGAGGGGGGGAGGGGTGACCGGGGGGGGATGGGGGGGAGGGGTGACTGGGGGGGGATGGGGGGGAGGGGTGACTGGGGGGGGGATGGGGGGGAGGGGGTGACTGGGGGGGGGATGGGGGGGAGGGGTGACTGGGGGGGGATGGGGGGGGAGGGGTGACCGGGGGGGGATGGGGGGGAGGGGTGACCCGGGGGGGGATGGGGGGGAGGGGTGACTGGGGGGGGATGGGGGGGAGGGGTGACTGGGGGGGGGATGGGGGGGAGGGGTGACTGGGGGGGGATGGGGGGGAGGGGTGACCGGGGGGGGGATGGGGGGGAGGGGTGACCGGGGGGGGATGGGGGGGAGGGGTGACTGGGGGGGGATGGGGGGGAGGGGTGACTGGGGGGGGGGATGGGGGGGAGGGGTGACTGGGGGGGGATGGGGGGGAGGGGTGACCGGGGGGGGATGGGGGGGAGGGGTGACTGGGGGGGGGATGGGGGGGAGGGGTGACCGGGGGATGGGGGGAGGGGTGACTGGGGGGGATGGGGGGGAGGGGTGACCGGGGGGGGGATGGGGGGGGGAGGGGTGACTGGGGGGGGATGGGGGGGGAGGGGTGACTGGGGGGGGGGATGGGGGGGAGGGGTGAACGGGGGATGGGGGGGGAGGGGTGACCGGGGGGGGATGGGGGGGAGGGGTGACTGGGGGGGGGATGGGGGGGAGGGGTGACTGGGGGGGGATGGGGGGAGGGGTGACCGGGGGGGGATGGGGGGGAGGGTGGACCGGGGGGGGGATGGGGGGGAGGGGTGACCGGGAGGGGGGGATGGGGGGGAGGGGTGACTGGGGGGGGGGATGGGGGGGAGGGGTGACTGGGGGGGGATGGGGGGGAGGGGTGACTGGGGGGGATGGGGGGGAGGGGTGACCGGGAGGGGGGGATGGGGGGGAGGGGGTGACTGGGGGGGGGATGGGGGGGAGGGGTGACGGGGGGGGATGGGGGGGAGGGGTGACTGGGGGGGGGATGGGGGGGAGGGGTGACCGGGGGATGGGGGGGGAGGGGTGACTGGGGGGGGATGGGGGGGAGGGGTGACTGGGGGTGACTGGGGGGGGATGGGGGGGAGGGGTGACTGGGGGGGGATGGGGGGGAGGGGTGACTGGGGGGGGGATGGGGGGGAGGGGTGACTGGGGGGGGATGGGGGGGGAGGGGTGACCGGGGGGGGATGGGGGGGAGGGGTGACCGGGGGGGGATGGGGGGGAGGGGTGACTGGGGGGGGATGGGGGGGGAGGGGTGACTGGGGGGGGGATGGGGGGGAGGGGTGACTGGGGGGGGATGGGGGGGAGGGGTGACCGGGGGGGGATGGGGGGGAGGGGTGACCGGGGGGGGATGGGGGGGAGGGGGTGACTGGGGGGGGATGGGGGGGAGGGGTGACTGGGGGGGGGATGGGGGGGGGAGGGGGTGACTGGGGGGGGATGGGGGGGAGGGGTGACCGGGGGGGATGGGGGGGAGGGGTGACTGGGGGGGGATGGGGGGGAGGGGTGACCGGGGGATGGGGGGGAGGGGTGACTGGAGGGGGATGGGGGGGAGGGGTGACTGGGGGGGGATGGGGGGGAGGGGTGACTGGGGGGGATGGGGGGGGAGGGGTGACTGGGGGGGGATGGGGGGGAGGGGTGACCGGGGGGATGGGGGGGGAGGGGTGACCGGGGGGGGATGGGGGGGAGGGGTGACTGGGGGGGGGATGGGGGGGAGGGGTGACTGGGGGGGATGGGGGGGAGGGGTGACCGGGGGGGGATGGGGGGGGAGGGGTGACTGGGGGGGGATGGGGGGGAGGGGTGACTGGGGGGGGGGATGGGGGGGAGGGGGTGAACGGGGGGATGGGGGGGAGGGGTGACCGGGGGGGGATGGGGGGGGAGGGGTGACTGGGGGGGGGGATGGGGGGAGGGGTGACTGGGGGGGGATGGGGGGAGGGGGTGACCGGGGGGGGATGGGGGGGGAGGGGGTGACCGGGGGGGGGGATGGGGGGAGGGGTGACCGGGAGGGGGGGGATGGGGGGGGAGGGGTGACTGGGGGGGGGGGATGGGGGGGAGGGGTGACTGGGGGGGGGATGGGGGGGAGGGGTGACTGGGGGGGGATGGGGGGGAGGGGTGACCGGGAGGGGGGGATGGGGGGGAGGGGTGACTGGGGGGGGGATGGGGGGGAGGGGTGACCGGGGGGGGATGGGGGGGAGGGGTGACTGGGGGGGGATGGGGGGGAGGGGTGACCGGGGGGATGGGGGGGAGGGGTGGACTGGGGGGGGATGGGGGGGGAGGGGTGACTGGGGGGGGATGGGGGGGATGGGGGGGAGGGGTGACTGGGGGGGGGATGGTGGGGAGGGGTGACTGGGGGGGATGGGGGGGAGGGGTGACTGGGGGGGGGAGGGGTGACTGGGGGGGGATGGGGGGGAGGGGTGACTGGGGGGGGGATGGGGGGGAGGGGGGAGGGGTGACCGGGGGGGGATGGGGGGGAGGGGTGACTGGGGGGGGATGGGGGGGAGGGGTGACTGGGGGGGGATGGGGGGGAGGGGTGACTGGGGGGGGATGGGGGGGGAGGGGTGACTGGGGGGGGGATGGGGGGGAGGGGTGACTGGGGGGGGGATTGGGGGGAGGGGTGACCGGGGGGGGATGGGGGGGGAGGGGATGGGGGGGAGGGGTGACTGGGGGGGGATGGGGGGGGAGGGGATGGGGGGGAGGGGTGACTGGGGGGGGATGGGGGGGAGGGGTGACTGGGGGGGGGATTGGGGGGAGGGGATGGGGGGGGAGGGGTGACCGGGGAGGGGATGGGGGGGAGGGGATGGGGGGGAGGGGTGACTGGGGGGGGATGGGGGGGAGGGGTGACTGGGGGGGGGATGGGGGGGAGGGGTGACCGGGGGGGGATGGGGGGGAGGGGTGACTGGGGGGGATGGGGGGGAGGGGTGACTGGGGGGGATGGGGGGGAGGGGTGACTGGGGGGGGGATGGGGAAGAGGGGTGACTGGGGGGGGGGATGGGGGGGAGGGGTGACTGGGGGGGGGATGGGGGGGGAGGGGTGACTGGGGGGGGGATGGGGGGGAGGGGTGACTGGGGGGGGGATGGGGGGGAGGGGTGACTGGGGGGGGATGGGGGGGAGGGGTGACTGGGGGGGGATGGGGGGGAGGGGTGACCGGGGGGGGGATGGGGGGGAGGGGTGACCGGGGGAGGGGGATGGGGGGGAGGGGTGACTGGGGGGGGATGGGGGGGAGGGGTGACTGGGGGAAGATGGGGGGGAGGGGTGACTGGGGGGGGGATGGGGGGGAGGGTGACCGGGGGGGGATGGGGGGGAGGGGGTGACCGGGGAGGGGATGGGGGGGGAGGGGTGACCGGGGAGGGGATGGGGGGGAGGGGTGACTGGGGGGGATGGGGGGGAGGGGTGACTGGGGGGGATGGGGGGGAGGGGTGACTGGGGGGGGATGGGGGGGAGGGGTGACTGGGGAAGGATGGGGGGGAGGGGTGACAGGGGGGGGATGGGGGGGAGGGGTGACTGGGGGGGGGATGGGGGGGAGGGGTGACTGGGGGGGGATGGGGGGGAGGGGTGACTGGGGGGGATGGGGGGGAGGGGGTGACTGGGGGGGGATGGGGGGAGGGGTGACTGGGGGGGGATGGGGGGAGGGGTGACCGGGGAGGGGATGGGAGGGAGGGGTGACTGGGGGGGGATGGGGGGGAGGGGTGACTGGGGGGGGGGATGGGGGGGGAGGGGTGACCGGGGGGGGGATGGGGGGGGAGGGGTGACTGGGGGGGATGGGGGGGAGGGGTGACTGGGGGGGGATGGGGGGGAGGGGTGACTGGGGAAGGATGGGGGGGAGGGGTGACTGGGGAAGGATGGGGGGGGAGGGGTGGACTGGGGGGGGATGGGGGGGAGGGGTGACTGGGGGGGGGATGGGGGGGAGGGGTGACGGGGGGGGGATGGGGGGAGGGGTGACTGGGGGGGGATGGGGGGGAGGGGTGACTGGGGGGGGGATGGGGGGGAGGGGTGACTGGGGGGGGATGGGGGGGAGGGGTGACTGGGGGGGGGATGGGGGGGAGGGGTGACTGGGGGGGGATGGGGGGGAGGGGTGACCGGGGGATGGGGGGGAGGAGTGACTGGGGGGGGATGGGGGGGAGGGGTGACTGGGGGGGGGATGGGGGGGAGGGGTGACTGGGGGGGGGGATGGGGGGGAGGGGGTGACGGGGGGGGATGGGGGGGAGGGGTGACTGGGGGGGGGATGGGGGGAGGGGTGACTGGGGGGGATGGGGGGGAGGGGTGACTGGGGGGGGGATGGGGGGGAGGGGTGACTGGGGGGGGATGGGGGGGAGGGGGTGACTGGGGGGGATGGGGGGGGGAGGGGTGACTGGGGGGGGGATGGGGGGGAGGGGTGACTGGGGGGGGGGATGGGGGGGAGGGGTGACTGGGGGGGGATGGGGGGAGGGGTGACTGGGGGGGATGGGGGGGAGGGGTGACTGGGGGGGATGGGGGGGAGGGGTGACTGGGGGGGGATGGGGGAGAGGGGTGACTGGGGGGGGGATGGGGGGGAGGGGTGACTGGGGGGGATGGGGGGGAGGGGTGACTGGGGGGGGGGATGGGGGGGAGGGGTGACTGGGGGGGATGGGGGGGAGGGGTGACTGGGGGGGATGGGGGGGAGGGGTGACTGGGGGGATGGGGGGGAGGGGTGACTGGGGGGGATGGGGGGGAGGGGTGACTGGGGGGGAGATGGGAAGGAGGGGTGACTGGGGGGGGATGGGGAGAGGGGTGACTGGGGGGGGGATGGGGGGAGGGGTGACTGGGGGGGATGGGGGGGAGGGGTGACTGGGGGGGATGGGGGGGAGGGGTGACTGGGGGGGGGATGGGGGGGAGGGGTGACTGGGGGGGGGATGGGGGGGAGGGGTGACTGGGGGGGGATGGGGGGAGGGGTGACTGGGGGGGATGGGGGGGAGGGGTGACTGGGGGGGATGGGGGGGGAGGGGTGACTGGGGGGGGATGGGGGGGAGGGGTGACTGGGGGGGGATGGGGGGGAGGGGTGACTGGGGGGGGATGGGGGGAGGGGTGACTGGGGGGGGGGATGGGGGGGAAAGGTGACTGGGGGGGGATGGGGGGAGGGGTGACTGGGGGGGGGATGGGGGGGAGGGGTGACTGGGGGGGGGATGGGGGGAGGGGGTGACCGGGGGGGGATGGGGGGGAGGGGTGACTGGGGGGGGGATGGGGGGAGGGGTGACTGGGGGGGGGATGGGGGAGGGGTGACTGGGGGGGGGATGGGGGGAGGGGTGACTGGGGGGGATGGGGGGGAGGGGTGACTGGGGGGGGGATGGGGGGGAGGGGTGACTGGGGGGGGGGATGGGGGGGAGGGGTGACTGGGGGGGGATGGGGGGGAGGGGTGACTGGGGGGGGGATGGGGGGGGAGGGGTGACTGGGGGGGGATGGGGGGGAGGGGTGACTGGGGGGGGATGGGGGGAGGGTGACTGGGGGGGGATGGGGGGAGGGGTGACTGGGGATGGGGGGGAGGGGTGACCGGGGGGGGATGGGGGGGAGGGGTGACTGGGGGGGGATGGGGGGAGGGGTGACCGGGGGATGGGGGGGAGGGGTGACTGGGGGGGGGATGGGGGGGGAGGGGTGACTGGGGGGGGATGGGGGGGAGGGGTGACTGAGGGGGGGATGGGGGGGAGGGGTGACCGGGGGGGGATGGGGGGGAGGGGGTGACTGGGGGGGGATGGGGGGGAGGGGTGACTGGGGGGGGGGATGGGGGGGAGGGGTGACTGGGGGGGGATGGGGGGGAGGAGTGACCGGGGGATGGGGGGGAGGGGTGACTGGGGGGGGGATGGGGGGGAGGGGTGACCGGGGGGATGGGGGGGAGGGGTGGACCGGGGGGGGATGGGGGGGAGGGGTGACTGGGGGAGGGATGGGGGGGAGGGGTGACCGGGGGATGGGGGGGAGGGGTGACTGGGGGGGGATGGGGGGGAGGGGTGACTGGGGGGGGATGGGGGGAGGGGTGACTGGGGGGGGGGGATGGGGGGGAGGGGTGACTGGGGGGGGGGATGGGGGGGGAGGGGTGACTGGGGGGGGGGATGGGGGGGGAGGGGTGACTGGGGGGGGATGGGGGGGAGGGGGTGACTGGGAAGGGGATGGGGGGGAGGGGTGACTGGGGGGGGGATGGGGGGGGGGATGGGGGGGGAGGTGTGACCGGGGGATGGGGGGGAGGGGTGACGGGGGGGGATGTGGGGGAGGGGTGACTGGGGGGGGGATGGGGGGGAGGGGTGACTGGGGGGGGGATGGGGGGGAGGGGTGACTGGGGGGGGGATGGGGGGGAGGAGTGACTGGGGGGGGGGATGGGCGGGAGGGGTGACTGGGGGGGGATGGGCGGGGAGGGGTGACTGGGGGGGGGATGGGGGGGAGGGGTGACTGGGGGGGGGATGGGGGGGAGGGGTGACTGGGGGGGGATGGGGGGGAGGGGTGACTGGGGGGGGATGGGGGGAGGGGTGACCGGGGGGGGATGGGGGGGAGGGGTGACCGGGGGGGGGATGGGGGGGAGGGGTGACCGGGGGGGGGATGGGGGGGAGGGGTGACCGGGGGGATGGGGGGGGAGGGGTGACCGGGGGGGGGATGGGGGGGAGGGGTGACTGGGGGGGATGGGGGGGAGGGGTGACTGGGGGGGGATGGGGGGGGAAGGGTGACTGGGGGGGATGGGGGGGAGGGGTGACTGGGGGGGGGATGGGGGGGAGGGGTGACTGGGGGGGGATGGGGGGAGGGGTGACTGGGGGGGGGATGGGGGAGGGGTGACTGGGGGGGGATGGGGGGGGAGGGGTGACTGGGAATGGGGGGGAGGGGTGACTGGGGGGGGATGGGGGGAGGGGTGACTGGGGGGGGATGGGGGGGAGGGGTGACTGGGGGGGATGGGGGGAGGGGTGACTGGGGGGGGGATGGGGGGGAGGGGTGACTGGGGGGGGGATGGGGGGAGGGGTGACTGGGGGGGGATGGGGGAGAGGGGTGACCGGGGGGGGATGGGGGGGAGGGGTGACTGGGGGGGATGGGGGGAGGGGTGACTGGGGGGGGGGATGGGGGAGGGGTGACTGGGGGGGGGATGGGGGGGAGGGGTGACTGGGGGGGGATGGGGGGGAGGGGTGACTGGGGGGGGGATGGGGGGGAGGGGTGACTGGGGGGGGATGGGGGGGAGGGGGTGACCGGGGGGGGATGGGGGGGAGGGGTGACTGGGGGGGGGATGGGGGGGGAGGGGTGACTGGGGGGGGGGATGGGGGGAGGGGTGACTGGGGGGGGGGATGGGGGGGAGGGGTGACTGGGGGGGGATGGGGGGAGGGGTGACTGGGGGGGGATGGGGGGGAGGGGTGACTGGGGGGGGGATGGGGGGAGGGGTGACTGGGGGGGATGGGGGGGAGGGGTGACTGGGGGGGGGATGGGGTGGAGGGGTGACTGGGGGGGGATGGGGGGGGAGGGGTGACTGGGGGGGGATGGGGGGGAGGGGTGACTGGGGGGGGGGATGGGGGGGGAGGGGTGACTAAGGATGGGGGGGAGGGGTGACTGGGGGGGGATGGGGGGAGGGGTGACTGGGGGGGGATGGGGGGAGGGGTGACTGGGGGGGATGGGGGGAGGGGTGACTGGGGGGGGGATGGGGGGGGAGGGGTGACTGGGGGGGGATGGGGGGAGGGGTGACTGGGGGGGGGATGGGGGGGAGGGGTGACCGGGGGGGGATGGGGGGGAGGGGTGACTGGAGGGATGGGGGAGGGGTGACTGGGGGGGGGATGGGGGAGGGGTGACTGGGGGGGGGATGGGGGGGAGGGGTGACTGGGGGGGGGATGGGGGGGAGGGGGGACTGGGGGGGGATGGGGGGAGGGGTGACTGGGGGGGGGATGGGGGGGAGGGGTGACTGGGGGGGGGATGGGGGGGAGGGGTGACTGGGGGGGGGGGGGATGGGGGGGGAGGGGTGACTGGGGGGGGGGGATGGGGGGAGGGGTGACTGGGGGGGGATGGGGGGGAGGGGTGACTGGGGGGGGGATGGGGGGGAGGGGTGACTGGGGGGGGATGGGGGGAGGGGTGACTGGGGGGGATGGGGGGGAGGGGTGACTGGGGGGGGATGGGGGGGAGGGGTGACTGGGGGGGGGGGGATGGGGGGGAGGGGTGACTGGGGGGGGGATGGGGGGAGGGGTGACTGGGGGGGGATGGGGGGGAGGGGTGACTGGGGGGGGGAAGGGGGGGAGGGGTGACTGGGGGCGGATGGGGGGAGGGGTGACTGGGGGGGGATGGGGGGGAGGGGTGACTGGGGGGGGGATGGGGTGGAGGGGTGACTGGGGGGGATGGGGGGGAGGGGTGACTGGGGGGGATGGGGGGGAGGGGTGACTGGGGGGGGGGGATGGGGGGGGAGGGGTGACTGAAGGGATGGGGGGGAGGGGTGACAGGGGGGGGGATGGGGGGGGAGGGGTGACCGGGGGGGGATGGGGGGGAGGGGGTGACTGGGGGGGATGGGGGGGAGGGGTGACCGGGGGGATGGGGGGGAGGGGTGACTGGGGGGGGGATGGGGGGGAGGGGTGACTGGGGGGGGGATGGGTGGGAGGGGTGACCGGGGGGGGATGGGGGGGAGGGGTGACTGGGGGGGGGATGGGGGGGAGGGGTGACTGGGGGGGATGGGGGGGAGGGGGTGACTGGGGGGGGGGATGGGGGGGAGGGGTGACCGGGGGGGGATGGGGGGGAGGGGTGATTGGGGGGGGGGATGGGGGGAGGGGTGACTGGGGGGGGGATGGGGGGGAGGGGGTGACTGGGGGGGGGATGGGGGGGAGGGGTGGACCGGGGGGGGGATGGGGGGGGAGGGGTGATTGGGGGGGGGATGGGGGGGAGGGGTGACTGGGGGGGGGATGGGGGGGAGGGGTGACCGGGGGGATGGGGGGGGAGGGGTGACCGGGGGGGGATGGGGGGGAGGGGTGACTGGGGGGGGGGATGGGGGGGGAGGGGTGACTGGGGGGGGGATGGGGGGGAGGGGTGACTGGGGGGGGATGGGGGGGGAGGGGTGACTGGGGGGGGGATGGGGGGGGAGGGGTGACTGGGGGGGATGGGGGGGAGGGGTGACTGGGGGGGGGATGGGGGGGAGGGGGTGACTGGGGGGGGGATGGGGGGGAGGGGTGACCGGGGGATGGGGGGGAGGGGTGACCGGGGGGGGGATGGGGGGGAGGGGTGACTGGTGGGGGGGGATGGGGGGGAGGGGTGACTGGGGGGGGATGGGGGGGAGGGGGTGACTGGGGGGGGGGATCGGGGGGGAGGGGTGACCTGGGGGGGGATGGGGGGGAGGGGTGACTGGGGGGGGGGATGGGGGGGGAGGGGTGACTGGGGGGGGATGGGGGGGGAGGGGTGACTGGGGGGGGGATGGGGGGGGAGGGGTGACGGGGGGGGGATGGGGGGGAGGGGTGACCGGGGGGGGGATGGGGGGGAGGGGGTGACTGGGGGGGGGATGGGGGGGAGGGGTGACCGGGGGATGGGGGGAGGGGTGACTGGGGGGGGGATGGGGGGGAGGGGTGACTGGGGGGGGGATGGGGGGGAGGGGTGACTGGGGGGGGATGGGGGGGAGGGGTGGACTGGGGGGGGATGGGGGGAGGGGGTGACCGGGGGATGGGGGGAGGGGTGACTGGGGGGGGGATGGGGGGGAGGGGTGACTGGGGGGGGGATGGGGGGGGAGGGGTGACTGGGGGGGGGATGGGGGGGAGGGGGTGACCGGGGGGGGATGGGGGGGAGGGGCGGGGGGTGACCATCACCACCACCACCATCATCACCATCACCACCATCATCACCATCACCACCATCATCACCATCACCACCATCATCACCATCACCACCATCATCACCATCACCACCATCATCACCATCATCACCATCACCACCATCATCACCACCATCACCACCATCATCACCATCACCACCATCACCATCACCACCATCATCACCATCATCACCATCACCACCATCATCACCACCATCATCACCATCACCACCATCATCACCATCACCACCATCATCACCATCATCACCACCATCATCACCATCACCACCATCATCACCATCATCACCATCACCACCATCATCACCACCATCACCACCATCATCACCATCACCACCATCACCATCACCACCATCATCACCATCATCACCATCACCACCATCATCACCACCATCATCACCATCACCACCATCATCACCATCACCACCATCACCACCATCACCACCATCACCACCATCACCACCATCACCACGAGTTTTACCTTCAGTCAAGACGACTCCTTGATGTGGCAACAGCACCGATGAGATGTTCTTGTTGTTCTTGTTGTTGTTGTGGTGGTTGTTGTGGCTGTGGTTGTTGTTGTGGTTGTTGTCATAGTTGTTGTTGTGGTGGTTGTGGTTGTCATTGTTGTTGTGGTTGTTGTCATTGTTGTTATGGTTGTCGTTCTTGTTGTGGTGGTGGTTGTTGTTGTGGTGGTTGTTGTTGTGGTTGTTTGTGGTTGTTGTTATTGTTGTGGTGGTTGTTGTGGTTGTTGTGGTTGTTGATGTTGTTGTTGTTGATGTTGTCATTGTTGTTGTT
>NW_027621187.1:0-20000 GCF_964198595.1 Lampetra fluviatilis
TGCCGTGAAACTTCCACAGGCTTTTTCAGCAGATTTGCACGTGCACTCAAAAAAGTCAAAATTTTTACACATAGACCCCATCAAACGGGAGAAATTGGCCCGGATTGCTCTCATGTGCGTTACGGGGCATCGTTTCTCTCGCGCCGAATTCTCTCGAGCTGGGAAATCGCTCATTTTTGCGTCGCCAAATATCGTACGAACGCCGTGGAAACTTCCACAGGCTTTTTCAGCAGATTTGCACGTGCACTCAAAAAAGTCAAAATTTGTACACATAGACCCCATCAAACGGGAGAAATTGGCCGGGATTGCTCTCATGTGCGTTACGGGGCATCGTTTCTCTCGCTCCGAATTCCATCGAGCTGGGAAATCGCTCATTTTTGCGTCGCCAAATATCGTACGAACGCCGTGAAACTTCCACAGGCTTTTTCAGCAGATTTGCACGTGCACTCAAAAAAGTCAAAATTTTTACACATAGACCCCATCAAACGGGAGAAATTGGCCGGGATTGCTCTCATGTGCGTTACGGGGCATCGTTTCTCTCGCGCCGAATTCCATCGAGCTGGGAAATCGCTCATTTTTGCGTCGCCAAATATCGTACGAACGCCGTGAAACTTCCACAGGCTTTTCCAGCAGATTTGCACGTGCACTCAAAAAGTCAAAATTTTTACACATAGACCCCATCAAACGGGAGAAATTGGCCCGGATTGCTCTCATGTGCGTTACGGGGCATCGTTTCTCTCGCGCCGAATTCTCTCGAGCTGGGAAATCGCTCATTTTTGCGTCGCCAAATATCGTACGAACGCCGTGAAACTTCCACAGGCTTTTTCAGCAGATTGCACCTGCACTCCAAAAAGTCAAAATTTTTACACATAGACCCCATCAAACGGGAGAAATTGGCCCGGATTGCTCTCATGTGCGTTACGGGGCATCGTTTCTCTCGCTCCGAATTCCATCGAGCTTGGAAATCGCTCATTTTTGCGTCGCCAAATATCGTACGAACGCCGTGAAACTTCCACAGGCTTTTCCAGCAGATTTGCACCTGCACTCAAAAAAGTCAAAATTTTTACACATAGACCCCATCAAACGGGAGAAAATTGGCCCGGATTGCTCTCATGTGCGTTACGGGGCATCGTTTCTGTCGCGCCGAATTCCATCGAGCTGGGAAATCGCTCATTTTTGCGTCGCCAAATATCGTACGAACGCCGTGAAACTTCCACAGGCTTTTCCAGCAGATTGGCACGTGCACTCAAAAAAGTCAAAATTTGTACACATAGACCCCATCAAACGGGAGAAATTGGCCGGATTGCTCTCATGTGCGTTACGGGGCATCGTTTCTCTCGCTCCGAATTCCATCGAGCTGGGAAATCGCTCATTTTTTGCGTCGCCAAATATCGTACGAACGCCGTGAAACTTCCACAGGCTTTTTCAGCAGATTTGCACGTGCACTCAAAAAAGTCAAAATTTGTACACATAGACCCCATCAAACGGGAGAAATTGGCCCGGATTGCTCTCATGTGCGTTACGGGGCATCGTTTCTCTCGCGCCGAATTCCATCGAGCTGGAAATCGCTCATTTTTGCGTCGCCAAATATCGTACGAACGCCGTGAAACTTCCACAGGCTTTTTCCAGCAGATTTGCACCTGCACTCAAAAAAGTCAAAATTTTTACACATAGGACCCCATCAAACGGGAGAAATTGGCCCGGATTGCTCTCATGTGCGTTACGGGGCATCGTTTCTCTCGCGCCGAATTCTCTCGAGCTGGAAATCGCTCATTTTTGCGTCGCCAAATATCGTACGAACGCCGTGAAACTTCCACAGGCTTTTTTCAGCAGATTTGCACCTGCACTCAAAAAAGTCAAAATTTTTACACATAGACCCCATCAAACGGGAGAAATTGGCCCGGATTGCTCTCATGTGCGTTACGGGGCATCGTTTCTCTCGCGCCGAATTCCATCGAGCTGGGAAATCGCTCATTTTTGCGTCGCCAAATATCGTACGAACGCCGTGAAACTTCCACAGGCTTTTTCAGCAGATTTGCACGTGCACTCAAAAAAGTCAAAATTTTTACACATAGACCCCATCAAACGGGAGAAATTGGCCGGGATTGCTCTCATGTGCGTTACGGGGCATCGTTTCTCTCGCTCCGAATTCCATCGAGCTGGGAAATCGCTCATTTTTGCGTCGCCAAATATCGTACGAACGCCGTGAAACTTCCACAGGCTTTTTCAGCAGATTTGCACGTGCACTCAAAAAAGTCAAAATTTTTACACATAGACCCCATCAAACGGGAGAAATTGGCCGGGATTGCTCTCATGTGCGTTACGGGGCATCGTTTCTCTCGCGCCGAATTCCATCGAGCTGGGAAATCGCTCATTTTTGCGTCGCCAAATATCGTACGAACGCCGTGAAACTTCCACAGGCTTTTCCAGCAGATTGGCACGTGCACTCAAAAAAGTCAAAATTTGTACACATAGACCCCATCAAACGGGAGAAATTGGCCGGGATTGCTCTCATGTGCGTTACGGGGCATCGTTTCTCTCGCTCCGAATTCCATCGAGCTGGGAAATCGCTCATTTTTGCGTCGCCAAATATCGTACGAACGCCGTGAAACTTCCACAGGCTTTTCCAGCAGATTTGCACCTGCACTCAAAAAAGTCAAAATTTTTACACATAGACCCCATCAAACGGGAGAAATTGGCCCGGATTGCTCTCATGTGCGTTACGGGCATCGTTTCTCTCGCGCCGATTCTCTCGAGCTGGGAAATCGCTCATTTTTTGCGTCGCCAAATATCGTACGAACGCCGTGAAACTTCCACAGGCTTTTTCAGCAGATTTGCACCTGCACTCAAAAAAGTCAAAATTTTTACACATAGACCCCATCAAACGGGAGAAATTGGCCCGGATTGCTCTCATGTGCGTTACGGGGCATCGTTTCTCTCGCGCCGAATTCCATCGAGCTGGGAAATCGCTCATTTTTGCGTCGCCAAATATCGTACGAACGCCGTGAAACTTCCACAGGCTTTTTCAGCAGATTTGCACGTGCACTCAAAAAAGTCAAAATTTTTACACATAGACCCCATCAAACGGGAGAAATTGGCCCGGATTGCTCTCATGTGCGTTACGGGGCATCGTTTCTCTCGCGCCGAATTCTCTCGAGCTGGGAAATCGCTCATTTTTGCGTCGCCAAATATCGTACGAACGCCGTGAAACTTCCACAGGCTTTTTCAGCAGATTTGCACGTGCACTCAAAAAAGTCAAAATTTGTTACACATAGACCCCATCAAACGGGAGAAATTGGCCGGGATTGCTCTCGATGTGCGTTACGGGGCATCGTTTCTCTCGCTCCGAATTCCATCGAGCTGGGAAATCGCTCATTTTTGCGTCGCCAAATATCGTACGAACGCCGTGAAACTTCCACAGGCTTTTTCAGCAGATTTGCACGTGCACTCAAAAAAGTCAAAATTTTTACACATAGACCCCATCAAACGGGAGAAATTGGCCGGGATTGCTCTCATGTGCGTTACGGGGCATCGTTTCTCTCGCGCCGAATTCCATCGAGCTGGGAAATCGCTCATTTTTGCGTCGCCAAATATCGTACGAACGCCGTGAAACTTCCACAGGCTTTTTCAGCAGATTTGCACCTGCACTCAAAAAAGTCAAAATTTTTACACATAGACCCCATCAAACGGGAGAAATTGGCCCGGATTGCTCTCATGTGCGTTACGGGGCATCGTTTCTCTCGCGCCGAATTCCATCGAGCTGGGAAATCGCTCATTTTTGCGTCGCCAAATATCGTACGAACGCCGTGAAACTTCCACAGGCTTTTTCAGCAGATTTGCACGTGCACTCAAAAAAGTCAAAATTTTTACACATAGACCCCATCAAACGGGAGAAATTGGCCGGGATTGCTCTCATGTGCGTTACGGGGCATCGTTTCTCTCGCTCCGAATTCCATCGAGCTGGGAAATCGCTCATTTTTGCGTCGCCAAATATCGTACGAACGCCGTGAAACTTCCACAGGCTTTTTCAGCAGATTTGCACGTGCACTCAAAAAAGTCAAAATTTTTACACATAGACCCCATCAAACGGGAGAAATTGGCCGGGATTGCTCTCATGTGCGTTACGGGGCATCGTTTCTCTCGCGCCGAATTCCATCGAGCTGGAAATCGCTCATTTTTGCGTCGCCAAATATCGTACGAACGCCGTGAAACTTCCACAGGCTTTTCCAGCAGATTGGCACGTGCACTCAAAAAAGTCAAAATTTGTACACATAGACCCCATCAAACGGGAGAAATTGGCCGGGATTGCTCTCATGTGCGTTACGGGGCATCGTTTCTCTCGCTCCGAATTCCATCGAGCTGGGAAATCGCTCATTTTTGCGTCGCCAAATATCGTACGAACGCCGTGAAACTTCCACAGGCTTTTCCAGCAGATTTGCACCTGCACTCAAAAAAGTCAAAATTTTTACACATAGACCCCATCAAACGGGAGAAATTGGCCCGGATTGCTCTCATGTGCGTTACGGGGCATCGTTTCTCTCGCGCCGAATTCTCTCGAGCTGGGAAATCGCTCATTTTTGCGTCGCCAAATATCGTACGAACGCCGTGAAACTTCCACAGGCTTTTTCAGCAGATTTGCACCTGCACTCAAAAAAGTCAAAATTTTTACACATAGACCCCATCAAACGGGAGAAATTGGCCCGGATTGCTCTCATGTGCGTTACGGGGCATCGTTTCTCTCGCGCCGAATTCCATCGAGCTGGGAAATCGCTCATTTTTGCGTCGCCAAATATCGTACGAACGCCGTGAAACTTCCACAGGCTTTTCAGCAGATTTGCACGTGCACTCAAAAAAGTCAAAATTTTTACACATAGACCCCATCAAACGGGAGAAATTGGCCCGGATTGCTCTCATGTGCGTTACGGGGCATCGTTTCTCTCGCGCCGAATTCTCATCGAGCTGGGAAATCGCTCATTTTTGCGTCGCCAAATATCGTACGAACGCCGTGAAACTTCCACAGGCTTTTTCAGCAGATTTGCACCGTGCACTCAAAAAAGTCAAAATTTTTACACATAGACCCCATCAAACGGGAGAAATTGGCCCGGATTGCTCTCATGTGCGTTACGGGGCATCGTTTCTCTCGCGCCGAATTCTCATCGAGCTGGGAAATCGCTCATTTTGCGTCGCCAAATATCGTACGAACGCCGTGAAACTTCCACAGGCTTTTTCAGCAGATTTGCACGTGCACTCAAAAAAGTCAAAATTTGTACACATAGACCCCATCAAACGGGAGAAATTGGCCGGGATTGCTCTCATGTGCGTTACGGGGCATCGTTTCTCTCGCTCCGAATTCCATCGAGCTGGGAAAATCGCTCATTTTTGCGTCGCCAAATATCGTACGAACGCCGTGAAACTTCCACAGGCTTTTCCAGCAGATTTGCACGTGCACTCAAAAAAGTCAAAATTTTTACACATAGACCCCATCAAACGGGAGAAATTGGCCCGGATTGCTCTCATGTGCGTTACGGGGCATCGTTTCTCTCGCGCCGAATTCTCTCGAGCTGGGAAATCGCTCATTTTTGCGTCGCCAAATATCGTACGAACGCCGTGAAACTTCCACAGGCTTTTTCAGCAGATTTGCACCTGCACTCCAAAAAGTCAAAATTTTTACACATAGACCCCATCAAACGGGAGAAATTGGCCCGGATTGCTCTCATGTGCGTTACGGGGCATCGTTTCTCTCGCTCCGAATTCCATCGAGCTGGGAAATCGCTCATTTTTGCGTCGCCAAATATCGTACGAACGCCGTGAAACTTCCACAGGCTTTTTCAGCAGATTTGCACCTGCACTCAAAAAAGTCAAAATTTTTACACATAGACCCCATCAAACGGGAGAAATTGGCCCGGATTGCTCTCATGTGCGTTACGGGGCATCGTTTCTGTCGCGCCGAATTCCATCGAGCTGGGAAATCGCTCATTTTTGCGTCGCCAAATATCGTACGAACGCCGTGAAACTTCCACAGGCTTTTCCAGCAGATTGGCACGTGCACTCAAAAAAGTCAAAATTTGTACACATAGACCCCATCAAACGGGAGAAATTGGCCGGGATTGCTCTCATGTGCGTTACGGGGCATCGTTTCTCTCGCTCCGAATTCCATCGAGCTGGGAAATCGCTCATTTTTGCGTCGCCAAATATCGTACGAACGCCGTGAAACTTCCACAGGCTTTTTCAGCAGATTTGCACGTGCACTCAAAAAAGTCAAAATTTGTACACATAGACCCCATCAAACGGGAGAAATTGGCCCGGATTGCTCTCATGTGCGTTACGGGGCATCGTTTCTCTCGCGCCGAATTCCATCGAGCTGGGAAATCGCTCATTTTTGCGTCGCCAAATATCGTACGAACGCCGTGAAACTTCCACAGGCTTTTCCAGCAGATTTGCACCTGCACTCAAAAAAGTCAAAATTTTTACACATAGACCCCATCAAACGGGAGAAATTGGCCCGGATTGCTCTCATGTGCGTTACGGGGCATCGTTTCTCTCGCGCCGAATTCTCTCGAGCTGGGAAATCGCTCATTTTTGCGTCGCCAAATATCGTACGAACGCCGTGAAACTTCCACAGGCTTTTTCAGCAGATTTGCACCTGCACTCAAAAAAGTCAAAATTTTTACACATAGACCCCATCAAACGGGAGAAATTGGCCCGGATTGCTCTCATGTGCGTTACGGGGCATCGTTTCTCTCGCGCCGAATTCCATCGAGCTGGGAAATCGCTCATTTTTGCGTCGCCAAATATCGTACGAACGCCGTGAAACTTCCACAGGCTTTTTCAGCAGATTTGCACGTGCACTCAAAAAAGTCAAAATTTTTACACATAGACCCCATCAAACGGGAGAAATTGGCCCGGATTGCTCTCATGTGCGTTACGGGGCATCGTTTCTCTCGCGCCGAATTCTCTCGAGCTGGGAAATCGCTCATTTTTGCGTCGCCAAATATCGTACGAACGCCGTGAAACTTCCACAGGCTTTTTCAGCAGATTTGCACGTGCACTCAAAAAAGTCAAAATTTGTACACATAGACCCCATCAAACGGGAGAAATTGGCCGGGATTGCTCTCATGTGCGTTACGGGGCATCGTTTCTCTCGCTCCGAATTCCATCGAGCTGGGAAATCGCTCATTTTTGCGTCGCCAAATATCGTACGAACGCCGTGAAACTTCCACAGGCTTTTTCAGCAGATTTGCACGTGCACTCAAAAAAGTCAAAATTTTTACACATAGACCCCATCAAACGGGAGAAATTGGCCGGGATTGCTCTCATGTGCGTTACGGGGCATCGTTTCTCTCGCGCCGAATTCCATCGAGCTGGGAAATCGCTCATTTTTGCGTCGCCAAATATCGTACGAACGCCGTGAAACTTCCACAGGCTTTTCCAGCAGATTTGCACCTGCACTCAAAAAAGTCAAAATTTTTACACATAGACCCCATCAAACGGGAGAAATTGGCCCGGATTGCTCTCATGTGCGTTACGGGGCATCGTTTCTCTCGCTCCGAATTCCATCGAGCTTGGAAATCGCTCATTTTTGCGTCGCCAAATATCGTACGAACGCCGTGAAACTTCCACAGGCTTTTCCAGCAGATTTGCACCTGCACTCAAAAAAGTCAAAATTTTTACACATAGACCCCATCAAACGGGAGAAATTGGCCCGGATTGCTCTCATGTGCGTTACGGGGCATCGTTTCTCTCGCGCCGAATTCTCTCGAGCTGGGAAATCGCTCATTTTTGCGTCGCCAAATATCGTACGAACGCCGTGAAACTTCCACAGGCTTTTTCAGCAGATTTGCACCTGCACTCAAAAAAGTCAAAATTTGTACACATAGACCCCATCAAACGGGAGAAATTGGCCCGGATTGCTCTCATGTGCGTTACGGGGCATCGTTTCTCTCGCTCCGAATTCCATCGAGCTTGGAAATCGCTCATTTTTGCGTCGCCAAATATCGTACGAACGCCGTGAAACTTCCACAGGCTTTTCCAGCAGATTTGCACCTGCACTCAAAAAAGTCAAAATTTTTACACATAGACCCCATCAAACGGGAGAAATTGGCCCGGATTGCTCTCATGTGCGTTACGGGGCATCGTTTCTGTCGCGCCGAATTCCATCGAGCTGGGAAATCGCTCATTTTTGCGTCGCCAAATATCGTACGAACGCCGTGAAACTTCCACAGGCTTTTCCAGCAGATTGGCACGTGCACTCAAAAAAGTCAAAATTTGTACACATAGACCCCATCAAACGGGAGAAATTGGCCGGGATTGCTCTCATGTGCGTTACGGGGCATCGTTTCTCTCGCTCCGAATTCCATCGAGCTGGGAAATCGCTCATTTTTGCGTCGCCAAATATCGTACGAACGCCGTGAAACTTCCACAGGCTTTTTCAGCAGATTTGCACCTGCACTCAAAAAAGTCAAAATTTTTACACATAGACCCCATCAAACGGGAGAAATTGGCCCGGATTGCTCTCATGTGCGTTACGGGGCATCGTTTCTCTCGCGCCGAATTCCATCGAGCTGGGAAATCGCTCATTTTTGCGTCGCCAAATATCGTACGAACGCCGTGAAACTTCCACAGGCTTTTTCAGCAGATTTGCACGTGCACTCAAAAAAGTCAAAATTTGTACACATAGACCCCATCAAACGGGAGAAATTGGCCCGGATTGCTCTCATGTGCGTTACGGGGCATCGTTTCTCTCGCGCCGAATTCTCTCGAGCTGGGAAATCGCTCATTTTTGCGTCGCCAAATATCGTACGAACGCCGTGAAACTTCCACAGGCTTTTTCAGCAGATTTGCACGTGCACTCAAAAAAGTCAAAATTTGTACACATAGACCCCATCAAACGGGAGAAATTGGCCGGGATTGCTCTCATGTGCGTTACGGGGCATCGTTTCTCTCGCTCCGAATTCCATCGAGCTGGGAAATCGCTCATTTTTGCGTCGCCAAATATCGTACGAACGCCGTGAAACTTCCACAGGCTTTTTCAGCAGATTTGCACGTGCACTCAAAAAAGTCAAAATTTTTACACATAGACCCCATCAAACGGGAGAAATTGGCCGGGATTGCTCTCATGTGCGTTACGGGGCATCGTTTCTCTCGCGCCGAATTCCATCGAGCTGGGAAATCGCTCATTTTTGCGTCGCCAAATATCGTACGAACGCCGTGAAACTTCCACAGGCTTTTCCAGCAGATTTGCACCTGCACTCAAAAAAGTCAAAATTTTTACACATAGACCCCATCAAACGGGAGAAATTGGCCCGGATTGCTCTCATGTGCGTTACGGGGCATCGTTTCTCTCGCTCCGAATTCCATCGAGCTTGGAAATCGCTCATTTTTGCGTCGCCAAATATCGTACGAACGCCGTGAAACTTCCACAGGCTTTTCCAGCAGATTTGCACCTGCACTCAAAAAAGTCAAAATTTTTACACATAGACCCCATCAAACGGGAGAAATTGGCCCGGATTGCTCTCATGTGCGTTACGGGGCATCGTTTCTCTCGCGCCGAATTCTCTCGAGCTGGGAAATCGCTCATTTTTGCGTCGCCAAATATCGTACGAACGCCGTGAAACTTCCACAGGCTTTTTCAGCAGATTTGCACCTGCACTCAAAAAAGTCAAAATTTGTACACATAGACCCCATCAAACGGGAGAAATTGGCCGGGATTGCTCTCATGTGCGTTACGGGGCATCGTTTCTCTCGCTCCGAATTCCATCGAGCTGGGAAATCGCTCATTTTTGCGTCGCCAAATATCGTACGAACGCCGTGAAACTTCCACAGGCTTTTTCAGCAGATTTGCACGTGCACTCAAAAAAGTCAAAATTTGTACACATAGACCCCATCAAACGGGAGAAATTGGCCGGGATTGCTCTCATGTGCGTTACGGGGCATCGTTTCTCTCGCGCCGAATTCCATCGAGCTGGGAAATCGCTCATTTTTGCGTCGCCAAATATCGTACGAACGCCGTGAAACTTCCACAGGCTTTTCCAGCAGATTTGCACGTGCACTCAAAAAAGTCAAAATTTTTACACATAGACCCCATCAAACGGGAGAAATTGGCCCGGATTGCTCTCATGTGCGTTACGGGGCATCGTTTCTCTCGCGCCGAATTCTCTCGAGCTGGGAAATCGCTCATTTTTGCGTCGCCAAATATCGTACGAACGCCGTGAAACTTCCACAGGCTTTTCCAGCAGATTTGCACGTGCACTCAAAAAAGTCAAAATTTTTACACATAGACCCCATCAAACGGGAGAAATTGGCCGGGATTGCTCTCATGTGCGTTACGGGGCATCGTTTCTCTCGCTCCGAATTCCATCGAGCTGGGAAATCGCTCATTTTTGCGTCGCCAAATATCGTACGAACGCCGTGAAACTTCCACAGGCTTTTTCAGCAGATTTGCACGTGCACTCAAAAAAGTCAAAATTTTTACACATAGACCCCATCAAACGGGAGAAATTGGCCGGGATTGCTCTCATGTGCGTTACGGGGCATCGTTTCTCTCGCGCCGAATTCCATCGAGCTGGGAAATCGCTCATTTTTGCGTCGCCAAATATCGTACGAACGCCGTGAAACTTCCACAGGCTTTTCCAGCAGATTGGCACGTGCACTCAAAAAAGTCAAAATTTGTACACATAGACCCCATCAAACGGGAGAAATTGGCCGGGATTGCTCTCATGTGCGTTACGGGGCATCGTTTCTCTCGCTCCGAATTCCATCGAGCTGGGAAATCGCTCATTTTTGCGTCGCCAAATATCGTACGAACGCCGTGAAACTTCCACAGGCTTTTCCAGCAGATTTGCACCTGCACTCAAAAAAGTCAAAATTTTTACACATAGACCCCATCAAACGGGAGAAATTGGCCCGGATTGCTCTCATGTGCGTTACGGGGCATCGTTTCTCTCGCGCCGAATTCTCTCGAGCTGGGAAATCGCTCATTTTTGCGTCGCCAAATATCGTACGAACGCCGTGAAACTTCCACAGGCTTTTTCAGCAGATTTGCACCTGCACTCAAAAAAGTCAAAATTTTTACACATAGACCCCATCAAACGGGAGAAATTGGCCCGGATTGCTCTCATGTGCGTTACGGGGCATCGTTTCTCTCGCGCCGAATTCCATCGAGCTGGGAAATCGCTCATTTTTGCGTCGCCAAATATCGTACGAACGCCGTGAAACTTCCACAGGCTTTTTCAGCAGATTTGCACGTGCACTCAAAAAAGTCAAAATTTGTACACATAGACCCCATCAAACGGGAGAAATTGGCCCGGATTGCTCTCATGTGCGTTACGGGGCATCGTTTCTCTCGCGCCGAATTCCATCGAGCTGGGAAATCGCTCATTTTTGCGTCGCCAAATATCGTACGAACGCCGTGAAACTTCCACAGGCTTTTTCAGCAGATTTGCACGTGCACTCAAAAAAGTCAAAATTTTTACACATAGACCCCATCAAACGGGAGAAATTGGCCGGGATTGCTCTCATGTGCGTTACGGGGCATCGTTTCTCTCGCGCCGAATTCCATCGAGCTGGGAAATCGCTCATTTTTGCGTCGCCAAATATCGTACGAACGCCGTGAAACTTCCACAGGCTTTTCCAGCAGATTGGCACGTGCACTCAAAAAAGTCAAAATTTGTACACATAGACCCCATCAAACGGGAGAAATTGGCCGGGATTGCTCTCATGTGCGTTACGGGGCATCGTTTCTCTCGCTCCGAATTCCATCGAGCTGGGAAATCGCTCATTTTTGCGTCGCCAAATATCGTACGAACGCCGTGAAACTTCCACAGGCTTTTCCAGCAGATTTGCACCTGCACTCAAAAAAGTCAAAATTTTTACACATAGACCCCATCAAACGGGAGAAATTGGCCCGGATTGCTCTCATGTGCGTTACGGGGCATCGTTTCTCTCGCGCCGAATTCTCTCGAGCTGGGAAATCGCTCATTTTTGCGTCGCCAAATATCGTACGAACGCCGTGAAACTTCCACAGGCTTTTTCAGCAGATTTGCACGTGCACTCAAAAAAGTCAAAATTTTTACACATAGACCCCATCAAACGGGAGAAATTGGCCCGGATTGCTCTCATGTGCGTTACGGGGCATCGTTTCTGTCGCGCCGAATTCCATCGAGCTGGGAAATCGCTCATTTTTGCGTCGCCAAATATCGTACGAACGCCGTGAAACTTCCACAGGCTTTTTCAGCAGATTTGCACGTGCACTCAAAAAAGTCAAAATTTGTACACATAGACCCCATCAAACGGGAGAAATTGGCCCGGATTGCTCTCATGTGCGTTACGGGGCATCGTTTCTCTCGCGCCGAATTCTCTCGAGCTGGGAAATCGCTCATTTTTGCGTCGCCAAATATCGTACGAACGCCGTGAAACTTCCACAGGTTTTTTCAGCAGATTTGCACGTGCACTCAAAAAAGTCAAAATTTTTACACATAGACCCCATCAAACGGGAGAAATTGGCCCGGATTGCTCTCATGTGCGTTACGGGGCATCGTTTCTGTCGCGCCGAATTCCATCGAGCTGGGAAATCGCTCATTTTTGCGTCGCCAAATATCGTACGAACGCCGTGAAACTTCCACAGGCTTTTCCAGCAGATTTGCACGTGCACTCAAAAAAGTCAAAATTTTTACACATAGACCCCATCAAACGGGAGAAATTGGCCGGGATTGCTCTCATGTGCGTTACGGGGCATCGTTTCTCTCGCGCCGAATTCCATCGAGCTGGGAAATCGCTCATTTTTGCGTCGCCAAATATCGTACGAACGCCGTGAAACTTCCACAGGCTTTTTCAGCAGATTTGCACGTGCACTCAAAAAAGTCAAAATTTGTACACATAGACCCCATCAAACGGGAGAAATTGGCCCGGATTGCTCTCATGTGCGTTACGGGGCATCGTTTCTCTCGCGCCGAATTCTCTCGAGCTGGGAAATCGCTCATTTTTGCGTCGCCAAATATCGTACGAACGCCGTGAAACTTCCACAGGCTTTTTCAGCAGATTTGCACGTGCACTCAAAAAAGTCAAAATTTTTACACATAGACCCCATCAAACGGGAGAAATTGGCCCGGATTGCTCTCATGTGCGTTACGGGGCATCGTTTCTGTCGCGCCGAATTCCATCGAGCTGGGAAATCGCTCATTTTTGCGTCGCCAAATATCGTACGAACGCCGTGAAACTTCCACAGGCTTTTCCAGCAGATTTGCACGTGCACTCAAAAAAGTCAAAATTTTTACACATAGACCCCATCAAACGGGAGAAATTGGCCGGGATTGCTCTCATGTGCGTTACGGGGCATCGTTTCTCTCGCTCCGAATTCCATCGAGCTGGGAAATCGCTCATTTTTGCGTCGCCAAATATCGTACGAACGCCGTGAAACTTCCACAGGCTTTTTCAGCAGATTTGCACGTGCACTCAAAAAAGTCAAAATTTTTACACATAGACCCCATCAAACGGGAGAAATTGGCCGGGATTGCTCTCATGTGCGTTACGGGGCATCGTTTCTCTCGCGCCGAATTCCATCGAGCTGGGAAATCGCTCATTTTTGCGTCGCCAAATATCGTACGAACGCCGTGAAACTTCCACAGGCTTTTCCAGCAGATTGGCACGTGCACTCAAAAAAGTCAAAATTTGTACACATAGACCCCATCAAACGGGAGAAATTGGCCGGGATTGCTCTCATGTGCGTTACGGGGCATCGTTTCTCTCGCTCCGAATTCCATCGAGCTGGGAAATCGCTCATTTTTGCGTCGCCAAATATCGTACGAACGCCGTGAAACTTCCACAGGCTTTTCCAGCAGATTTGCACCTGCACTCAAAAAAGTCAAAATTTTTACACATAGACCCCATCAAACGGGAGAAATTGGCCCGGATTGCTCTCATGTGCGTTACGGGGCATCGTTTCTCTCGCGCCGAATTCTCTCGAGCTGGGAAATCGCTCATTTTTGCGTCGCCAAATATCGTACGAACGCCGTGAAACTTCCACAGGCTTTTTCAGCAGATTTGCACCTGCACTCAAAAAAGTCAAAATTTTTACACATAGACCCCATCAAACGGGAGAAATTGGCCCGGATTGCTCTCATGTGCGTTACGGGGCATCGTTTCTCTCGCGCCGAATTCCATCGAGCTGGGAAATCGCTCATTTTTGCGTCGCCAAATATCGTACGAACGCCGTGAAACTTCCACAGGCTTTTTCAGCAGATTTGCACGTGCACTCAAAAAAGTCAAAATTTTTACACATAGACCCCATCAAACGGGAGAAATTGGCCCGGATTGCTCTCATGTGCGTTACGGGGCATCGTTTCTCTCGCGCCGAATTCTCTCGAGCTGGGAAATCGCTCATTTTTGCGTCGCCAAATATCGTACGAACGCCGTGAAACTTCCACAGGCTTTTTCAGCAGATTTGCACGTGCACTCAAAAAAGTCAAAATTTGTACACATAGACCCCATCAAACGGGAGAAATTGGCCGGGATTGCTCTCATGTGCGTTACGGGGCATCGTTTCTCTCGCTCCGAATTCCATCGAGCTGGGAAATCGCTCATTTTTGCGTCGCCAAATATCGTACGAACGCCGTGAAACTTCCACAGGCTTTTTCAGCAGATTTGCACGTGCACTCAAAAAAGTCAAAATTTTTACACATAGACCCCATCAAACGGGAGAAATTGGCCGGGATTGCTCTCATGTGCGTTACGGGGCATCGTTTCTCTCGCGCCGAATTCCATCGAGCTGGGAAATCGCTCATTTTTGCGTCGCCAAATATCGTACGAACGCCGTGAAACTTCCACAGGCTTTTCCAGCAGATTTGCACGTGCACTCAAAAAAGTCAAAATTTTTACACATAGACCCCATCAAACGGGAGAAATTGGCCCGGATTGCTCTCATGTGCGTTACGGGGCATCGTTTCTCTCGCGCCGAATTCTCTCGAGCTGGGAAATCGCTCATTTTTGCGTCGCCAAATATCGTACGAACGCCGTGAAACTTCCACAGGCTTTTTCAGCAGATTTGCACCTGCACTCCAAAAAGTCAAAATTTTTACACATAGACCCCATCAAACGGGAGAAATTGGCCCGGATTGCTCTCATGTGCGTTACGGGGCATCGTTTCTCTCGCTCCGAATTCCATCGAGCTTGGAAATCGCTCATTTTTGCGTCGCCAAATATCGTACGAACGCCGTGAAACTTCCACAGGCTTTTCCAGCAGATTTGCACCTGCACTCAAAAAAGTCAAAATTTTTACACATAGACCCCATCAAACGGGAGAAATTGGCCCGGATTGCTCTCATGTGCGTTACGGGGCATCGTTTCTGTCGCGCCGAATTCCATCGAGCTGGGAAATCGCTCATTTTTGCGTCGCCAAATATCGTACGAACGCCGTGAAACTTCCACAGGCTTTTCCAGCAGATTGGCACGTGCACTCAAAAAAGTCAAAATTTGTACACATAGACCCCATCAAACGGGAGAAATTGGCCGGGATTGCTCTCATGTGCGTTACGGGGCATCGTTTCTCTCGCTCCGAATTCCATCGAGCTGGGAAATCGCTCATTTTTGCGTCGCCAAATATCGTACGAACGCCGTGAAACTTCCACAGGCTTTTTCAGCAGATTTGCACGTGCACTCAAAAAAGTCAAAATTTGTACACATAGACCCCATCAAACGGGAGAAATTGGCCCGGATTGCTCTCATGTGCGTTACGGGGCATCGTTTCTCTCGCGCCGAATTCCATCGAGCTGGGAAATCGCTCATTTTTGCGTCGCCAAATATCGTACGAACGCCGTGAAACTTCCACAGGCTTTTCCAGCAGATTTGCACCTGCACTCAAAAAAGTCAAAATTTTTACACATAGACCCCATCAAACGGGAGAAATTGGCCCGGATTGCTCTCATGTGCGTTACGGGGCATCGTTTCTCTCGCGCCGAATTCTCTCGAGCTGGGAAATCGCTCATTTTTGCGTCGCCAAATATCGTACGAACGCCGTGAAACTTCCACAGGCTTTTTCAGCAGATTTGCACCTGCACTCAAAAAAGTCAAAATTTTTACACATAGACCCCATCAAACGGGAGAAATTGGCCCGGATTGCTCTCATGTGCGTTACGGGGCATCGTTTCTCTCGCGCCGAATTCCATCGAGCTGGGAAATCGCTCATTTTTGCGTCGCCAAATATCGTACGAACGCCGTGAAACTTCCACAGGCTTTTTCAGCAGATTTGCACGTGCACTCAAAAAAGTCAAAATTTTTACACATAGACCCCATCAAACGGGAGAAATTGGCCCGGATTGCTCTCATGTGCGTTACGGGGCATCGTTTCTCTCGCGCCGAATTCTCTCGAGCTGGGAAATCGCTCATTTTTGCGTCGCCAAATATCGTACGAACGCCGTGAAACTTCCACAGGCTTTTTCAGCAGATTTGCACGTGCACTCAAAAAAGTCAAAATTTGTACACATAGACCCCATCAAACGGGAGAAATTGGCCGGGATTGCTCTCATGTGCGTTACGGGGCATCGTTTCTCTCGCTCCGAATTCCATCGAGCTGGGAAATCGCTCATTTTTGCGTCGCCAAATATCGTACGAACGCCGTGAAACTTCCACAGGCTTTTTCAGCAGATTTGCACGTGCACTCAAAAAAGTCAAAATTTTTACACATAGACCCCATCAAACGGGAGAAATTGGCCGGGATTGCTCTCATGTGCGTTACGGGGCATCGTTTCTCTCGCGCCGAATTCCATCGAGCTGGGAAATCGCTCATTTTTGCGTCGCCAAATATCGTACGAACGCCGTGAAACTTCCACAGGCTTTTCCAGCAGATTTGCACCTGCACTCAAAAAAGTCAAAATTTTTACACATAGACCCCATCAAACGGGAGAAATTGGCCCGGATTGCTCTCATGTGCGTTACGGGGCATCGTTTCTCTCGCTCCGAATTCCATCGAGCTTGGAAATCGCTCATTTTTGCGTCGCCAAATATCGTACGAACGCCGTGAAACTTCCACAGGCTTTTCCAGCAGATTTGCACCTGCACTCAAAAAAGTCAAAATTTTTACACATAGACCCCATCAAACGGGAGAAATTGGCCCGGATTGCTCTCATGTGCGTTACGGGGCATCGTTTCTCTCGCGCCGAATTCTCTCGAGCTGGGAAATCGCTCATTTTTGCGTCGCCAAATATCGTACGAACGCCGTGAAACTTCCACAGGCTTTTTCAGCAGATTTGCACCTGCACTCAAAAAAGTCAAAATTTGTACACATAGACCCCATCAAACGGGAGAAATTGGCCGGGATTGCTCTCATGTGCGTTACGGGGCATCGTTTCTCTCGCTCCGAATTCCATCGAGCTGGGAAATCGCTCATTTTTGCGTCGCCAAATATCGTACGAACGCCGTGAAACTTCCACAGGCTTTTTCAGCAGATTTGCACGTGCACTCAAAAAAGTCAAAATTTGTACACATAGACCCCATCAAACGGGAGAAATTGGCCGGGATTGCTCTCATGTGCGTTACGGGGCATCGTTTCTCTCGCGCCGAATTCCATCGAGCTGGGAAATCGCTCATTTTTGCGTCGCCAAATATCGTACGAACGCCGTGAAACTTCCACAGGCTTTTCCAGCAGATTTGCACGTGCACTCAAAAAAGTCAAAATTTTTACACATAGACCCCATCAAACGGGAGAAATTGGCCCGGATTGCTCTCATGTGCGTTACGGGGCATCGTTTCTCTCGCGCCGAATTCTCTCGAGCTGGGAAATCGCTCATTTTTGCGTCGCCAAATATCGTACGAACGCCGTGAAACTTCCACAGGCTTTTTCAGCAGATTTGCACCTGCACTCAAAAAAGTCAAAATTTTTACACATAGACCCCATCAAACGGGAGAAATTGGCCCGGATTGCTCTCATGTGCGTTACGGGGCATCGTTTCTCTCGCTCCGAATTCCATCGAGCTTGGAAATCGCTCATTTTTGCGTCGCCAAATATCGTACGAACGCCGTGAAACTTCCACAGGCTTTTCCAGCAGATTTGCACCTGCACTCAAAAAAGTCAAAATTTTTACACATAGACCCCATCAAACGGGAGAAATTGGCCCGGATTGCTCTCATGTGCGTTACGGGGCATCGTTTCTGTCGCGCCGAATTCCATCGAGCTGGGAAATCGCTCATTTTTGCGTCGCCAAATATCGTACGAACGCCGTGAAACTTCCACAGGCTTTTCCAGCAGATTGGCACGTGCACTCAAAAAAGTCAAAATTTGTACACATAGACCCCATCAAACGGGAGAAATTGGCCGGGATTGCTCTCATGTGCGTTACGGGGCATCGTTTCTCTCGCTCCGAATTCCATCGAGCTGGGAAATCGCTCATTTTTGCGTCGCCAAATATCGTACGAACGCCGTGAAACTTCCACAGGCTTTTTCAGCAGATTTGCACGTGCACTCAAAAAAGTCAAAATTTGTACACATAGACCCCATCAAACGGGAGAAATTGGCCGGGATTGCTCTCATGTGCGTTACGGGGCATCGTTTCTCTCGCGCCGAATTCCATCGAGCTGGGAAATCGCTCATTTTTGCGTCGCCAAATATCGTACGAACGCCGTGAAACTTCCACAGGCTTTTTCAGCAGATTTGCACGTGCACTCAAAAAAGTCAAAATTTTTACACATAGACCCCATCAAACGGGAGAAATTGGCCCGGATTGCTCTCATGTGCGTTACGGGGCATCGTTTCTCTCGCTCCGAATTCCATCGAGCTTGGAAATCGCTCATTTTTGCGTCGCCAAATATCGTACGAACGCCGTGAAACTTCCACAGGCTTTTCCAGCAGATTTGCACCTGCACTCAAAAAAGTCAAAATTTTTACACATAGACCCCATCAAACGGGAGAAATTGGCCCGGATTGCTCTCATGTGCGTTACGGGGCATCGTTTCTCTCGCGCCGAATTCTCTCGAGCTGGGAAATCGCTCATTTTTGCGTCGCCAAATATCGTACGAACGCCGTGAAACTTCCACAGGCTTTTTCAGCAGATTTGCACCTGCACTCAAAAAAGTCAAAATTTGTACACATAGACCCCATCAAACGGGAGAAATTGGCCGGGATTGCTCTCATGTGCGTTACGGGGCATCGTTTCTCTCGCTCCGAATTCCATCGAGCTGGGAAATCGCTCATTTTTGCGTCGCCAAATATCGTACGAACGCCGTGAAACTTCCACAGGCTTTTTCAGCAGATTTGCACGTGCACTCAAAAAAGTCAAAATTTTTACACATAGACCCCATCAAACGGGAGAAATTGGCCGGGATTGCTCTCATGTGCGTTACGGGGCATCGTTTCTCTCGCGCCGAATTCCATCGAGCTGGGAAATCGCTCATTTTTGCGTCGCCAAATATCGTACGAACGCCGTGAAACTTCCACAGGCTTTTCCAGCAGATTTGCACGTGCACTCAAAAAAGTCAAAATTTTTACACATAGACCCCATCAAACGGGAGAAATTGGCCCGGATTGCTCTCATGTGCGTTACGGGGCATCGTTTCTCTCGCGCCGAATTCTCTCGAGCTGGGAAATCGCTCATTTTTGCGTCGCCAAATATCGTACGAACGCCGTGAAACTTCCACAGGCTTTTTCAGCAGATTTGCACCTGCACTCAAAAAAGTCAAAATTTTTACACATAGACCCCATCAAACGGGAGAAATTGGCCCGGATTGCTCTCATGTGCGTTACGGGGCATCGTTTCTCTCGCTCCGAATTCCATCGAGCTTGGAAATCGCTCATTTTTGCGTCGCCAAATATCGTACGAACGCCGTGAAACTTCCACAGGCTTTTCCAGCAGATTTGCACCTGCACTCAAAAAAGTCAAAATTTTTACACATAGACCCCATCAAACGGGAGAAATTGGCCCGGATTGCTCTCATGTGCGTTACGGGGCATCGTTTCTGTCGCGCCGAATTCCATCGAGCTGGGAAATCGCTCATTTTTGCGTCGCCAAATATCGTAC
>NW_027621187.1:27500-37500 GCF_964198595.1 Lampetra fluviatilis
CCAAAGGCTCGCCTGGCTCACACACAGCGTTTGCGGGCCCCAGCCTGCCCAAGTAGGGCAGGCAGGAGTCACTCTCCTGAGGCAAGCATGCACCCAGGCAGAGGAGAGTCCCCACACGCGTCCAAATTCGGACGGACAGGACCCCCACGCACACCATGTAAACACACCCTTTTGGCACGGACTTCACACAACACAAACCACCACAAGGAGGGGCCTCGCTTTGTCGTGTATGCTACCCCCGTTTGGCAACCTGACGGTGCTGAAAGCTCACAAAACACAGGGCTTCCCACAAGGCCAGCCACTTTGAGGCAGCTGTAAGCGCACCACACACACCCTACGTGGGGTGGGGAGGGAAGGAGCAGGGGTCGACCCCACATGCCTGCAAACCTCTAGAGCGGCCTTACAATGCTCGCTACTCTATGGACCGGCAACGGCAATTGAAACCAACCCTAAAATTCTTGCACAGTTGGCAGCCTTCCTTGGCACAAGACCAAACAGCGCAGCGAACCCGTGCAGCACCAACCCAAGGGGACAGCCTTCCCCACACACTCTGGAGGAGAAGAGGCTCCCTCGGGCTGAGTCACACAGCTCAAGATACTCGCTCATTCACGGAAAACTTGGGAAACAAAACCTGCTGACACACACCACTTATGCATCGCATGAAGATTGCCATTGTCCATACACTTGTGCAGGTGCGATGGAAATATTTTCTCGTTTTGGTGTATGCTATATTTTTACAGACAGCTACCGACAAACGGTAGAAATTAGCGGGGATAGGCCTCAGACATTACCCAAAGCTCCGGGAACGTGAGCGACGCAAGACGAATGGGCATTTTAAAGCAGATCTATGGCAGTTACTGACAGTGCCTGGCGTGGGTTACTTGTCTCCGTTGTCGAGAGGGGAAGACGACCCATGTATATGTAAAGGGCGATTTTTTTAGCAACCGTTAAGGCTGTTTTTCCCCTTCACTTGTATCGAGAGGGAAGCAAAGAACATGTATGGCGTGTACGTTTTTTTACGAATTTTCATTAGCAATCTAACGACATGAATTGCGAAGACGTTTTTTGAACAATTGTATTCCTTTCCCAAAACATCGAGTGCTAGTGTATAAAACCGCTAGAGAAAATAAATTGGCAGGCGAAACTTAAAAAGGAGAGACCCATGAACAGCATGGCCAGGCGGCTCACCTCGACGTTTTTCCCCCGAGCAAAGTCCGCCGAGACCCCCTGTATCCCACGGGGATGTACTGGCGTGCACTTAAAGGTTGATGCCGCTCTGTTACTTGGGAAACGAACCACAAGCCAAATCCAGCTAATTTGTGAATGACTTAGCTCTCCTGCTTTCTCGAGAACGTGCTTTTTTCGTCGGATGAAACTTCCACAGGCTTTTCCAGCAGATTTGCACCTGCACTCAAAAAAGTCAAAATTTTTACACATAGACCCCATCAAACGGGAGAAATTGGCCCGGATTGCTCTCATGTGCGTTACGGGGCATCGTTTCTCTCGCGCCGAATTCTCTCGAGCTGGGAAATCGCTCATTTTTGCGTCGCCAAATATCGTACGAACGCCGTGAAACTTCCACAGGCTTTTTCAGCAGATTTGCACGTGCACTCAAAAAAGTCAAAATTTTTACACATAGACCCCATCAAACGGGAGAAATTGGCCCGGATTGCTCTCATGTGCGTTACGGGGCATCGTTTCTCTCGCGCCGAATTCCATCGAGCTGGGAAATCGCTCATTTTTGCGTCGCCAAATATCGTACGAACGCCGTGAAACTTCCACAGGCTTTTTCAGCAGATTTGCACCTGCACTCAAAAAAGTCAAAATTTTTACACATAGACCCCATCAAACGGGAGAAATTGGCCCGGATTGCTCTCATGTGCGTTACGGGGCATCGTTTCTCTCGCGCCGAATTCTCTCGAGCTGGGAAATCGCTCATTTTTGCGTCGCCAAATATCGTACGAACGCCGTGAAACTTCCACAGGCTTTTTCAGCAGATTTGCACGTGCACTCAAAAAAGTCAAAATTTTTACACATAGACCCCATCAAACGGGAGAAATTGGCCCGGATTGCTCTCATGTGCGTTACGGGGCATCGTTTCTGTCGCGCCGAATTCCATCGAGCTGGGAAATCGCTCATTTTTGCGTCGCCAAATATCGTACGAACGCCGTGAAACTTCCACAGGCTTTTTCAGCAGATTTGCACGTGCACTCAAAAAAGTCAAAATTTGTACACATAGACCCCATCAAACGGGAGAAATTGGCCCGGATTGCTCTCATGTGCGTTACGGGGCATCGTTTCTCTCGCGCCGAATTCTCTCGAGCTGGGAAATCGCTCATTTTTGCGTCGCCAAATATCGTACGAACGCCGTGAAACTTCCACAGGCTTTTTCAGCAGATTTGCACGTGCACTCAAAAAAGTCAAAATTTTTACACATAGACCCCATCAAACGGGAGAAATTGGCCCGGATTGCTCTCATGTGCGTTACGGGGCATCGTTTCTGTCGCGCCGAATTCCATCGAGCTGGGAAATCGCTCATTTTTGCGTCGCCAAATATCGTACGAACGCCGTGAAACTTCCACAGGCTTTTCCAGCAGATTTGCACGTGCACTCAAAAAAGTCAAAATTTTTACACATAGACCCCATCAAACGGGAGAAATTGGCCGGGATTGCTCTCATGTGCGTTACGGGGCATCGTTTCTCTCGCGCCGAATTCCATCGAGCTGGGAAATCGCTCATTTTTGCGTCGCCAAATATCGTACGAACGCCGTGAAACTTCCACAGGCTTTTTCAGCAGATTTGCACGTGCACTCAAAAAAGTCAAAATTTGTACACATAGACCCCATCAAACGGGAGAAATTGGCCCGGATTGCTCTCATGTGCGTTACGGGGCATCGTTTCTCTCGCGCCGAATTCTCTCGAGCTGGGAAATCGCTCATTTTTGCGTCGCCAAATATCGTACGAACGCCGTGAAACTTCCACAGGCTTTTTCAGCAGATTTGCACGTGCACTCAAAAAAGTCAAAATTTTTACACATAGACCCCATCAAACGGGAGAAATTGGCCCGGATTGCTCTCATGTGCGTTACGGGGCATCGTTTCTGTCGCGCCGAATTCCATCGAGCTGGGAAATCGCTCATTTTTGCGTCGCCAAATATCGTACGAACGCCGTGAAACTTCCACAGGCTTTTCCAGCAGATTTGCACGTGCACTCAAAAAAGTCAAAATTTTTACACATAGACCCCATCAAACGGGAGAAATTGGCCGGGATTGCTCTCATGTGCGTTACGGGGCATCGTTTCTCTCGCTCCGAATTCCATCGAGCTGGGAAATCGCTCATTTTTGCGTCGCCAAATATCGTACGAACGCCGTGAAACTTCCACAGGCTTTTTCAGCAGATTTGCACGTGCACTCAAAAAAGTCAAAATTTTTACACATAGACCCCATCAAACGGGAGAAATTGGCCGGGATTGCTCTCATGTGCGTTACGGGGCATCGTTTCTCTCGCGCCGAATTCCATCGAGCTGGGAAATCGCTCATTTTTGCGTCGCCAAATATCGTACGAACGCCGTGAAACTTCCACAGGCTTTTCCAGCAGATTGGCACGTGCACTCAAAAAAGTCAAAATTTGTACACATAGACCCCATCAAACGGGAGAAATTGGCCGGGATTGCTCTCATGTGCGTTACGGGGCATCGTTTCTCTCGCTCCGAATTCCATCGAGCTGGGAAATCGCTCATTTTTGCGTCGCCAAATATCGTACGAACGCCGTGAAACTTCCACAGGCTTTTCCAGCAGATTTGCACCTGCACTCAAAAAAGTCAAAATTTTTACACATAGACCCCATCAAACGGGAGAAATTGGCCCGGATTGCTCTCATGTGCGTTACGGGGCATCGTTTCTCTCGCGCCGAATTCTCTCGAGCTGGGAAATCGCTCATTTTTGCGTCGCCAAATATCGTACGAACGCCGTGAAACTTCCACAGGCTTTTTCAGCAGATTTGCACCTGCACTCAAAAAAGTCAAAATTTTTACACATAGACCCCATCAAACGGGAGAAATTGGCCGGGATTGCTCTCATGTGCGTTACGGGGCATCGTTTCTCTCGCGCCGAATTCCATCGAGCTGGGAAATCGCTCATTTTTGCGTCGCCAAATATCGTACGAACGCCGTGAAACTTCCACAGGCTTTTCCAGCAGATTGGCACGTGCACTCAAAAAAGTCAAAATTTGTACACATAGACCCCATCAAACGGGAGAAATTGGCCCGGATTGCTCTCATGTGCGTTACGGGGCATCGTTTCTCTCGCTCCGAATTCCATCGAGCTTGGAAATCGCTCATTTTTGCGTCGCCAAATATCGTACGAACGCCGTGAAACTTCCACAGGCTTTTCCAGCAGATTTGCACCTGCACTCAAAAAAGTCAAAATTTTTACACATAGACCCCATCAAACGGGAGAAATTGGCCCGGATTGCTCTCATGTGCGTTACGGGGCATCGTTTCTCTCGCGCCGAATTCCATCGAGCTGGGAAATCGCTCATTTTTGCGTCGCCAAATATCGTACGAACGCCGTGAAACTTCCACAGGCTTTTTCAGCAGATTTGCACGTGCACTCAAAAAAGTCAAAATTTTTACACATAGACCCCATCAAACGGGAGAAATTGGCCGGGATTGCTCTCATGTGCGTTACGGGGCATCGTTTCTCTCGCGCCGAATTCCATCGAGCTGGGAAATCGCTCATTTTTGCGTCGCCAAATATCGTACGAACGCCGTGAAACTTCCACAGGCTTTTTCAGCAGATTTGCACGTGCACTCAAAAAAGTCAAAATTTGTACACATAGACCCCATCAAACGGGAGAAATTGGCCGGGATTGCTCTCATGTGCGTTACGGGGCATCGTTTCTCTCGCTCCGAATTCCATCGAGCTGGGAAATCGCTCATTTTTGCGTCGCCAAATATCGTACGAACGCCGTGAAACTTCCACAGGCTTTTTCAGCAGATTTGCACGTGCACTCAAAAAAGTCAAAATTTTTACACATAGACCCCATCAAACGGGAGAAATTGGCCGGGATTGCTCTCATGTGCGTTACGGGGCATCGTTTCTCTCGCGCCGAATTCCATCGAGCTGGGAAATCGCTCATTTTTGCGTCGCCAAATATCGTACGAACGCCGTGAAACTTCCACAGGCTTTTCCAGCAGATTTGCACGTGCACTCAAAAAAGTCAAAATTTTTACACATAGACCCCATCAAACGGGAGAAATTGGCCCGGATTGCTCTCATGTGCGTTACGGGGCATCGTTTCTCTCGCGCCGAATTCTCTCGAGCTGGGAAATCGCTCATTTTTGCGTCGCCAAATATCGTACGAACGCCGTGAAACTTCCACAGGCTTTTTCAGCAGATTTGCACCTGCACTCAAAAAAGTCAAAATTTTTACACATAGACCCCATCAAACGGGAGAAATTGGCCCGGATTGCTCTCATGTGCGTTACGGGGCATCGTTTCTCTCGCTCCGAATTCCATCGAGCTTGGAAATCGCTCATTTTTGCGTCGCCAAATATCGTACGAACGCCGTGAAACTTCCACAGGCTTTTCCAGCAGATTTGCACCTGCACTCAAAAAAGTCAAAATTTTTACACATAGACCCCATCAAACGGGAGAAATTGGCCGGGATTGCTCTCATGTGCGTTACGGGGCATCGTTTCTCTCGCTCCGAATTCCATCGAGCTGGGAAATCGCTCATTTTTGCGTCGCCAAATATCGTACGAACGCCGTGAAACTTCCACAGGCTTTTTCAGCAGATTTGCACGTGCACTCAAAAAAGTCAAAATTTGTACACATAGACCCCATCAAACGGGAGAAATTGGCCGGGATTGCTCTCATGTGCGTTACGGGGCATCGTTTCTCTCGCTCCGAATTCCATCGAGCTTGGAAATCGCTCATTTTTGCGTCGCCAAATATCGTACGAACGCCGTGAAACTTCCACAGGCTTTTCCAGCAGATTTGCACCTGCACTCAAAAAAGTCAAAATTTTTACACATAGACCCCATCAAACGGGAGAAATTGGCCCGGATTGCTCTCATGTGCGTTACGGGGCATCGTTTCTGTCGCGCCGAATTCCATCGAGCTGGGAAATCGCTCATTTTTGCGTCGCCAAATATCGTACGAACGCCGTGAAACTTCCACAGGCTTTTCCAGCAGATTGGCACGTGCACTCAAAAAAGTCAAAATTTGTACACATAGACCCCATCAAACGGGAGAAATTGGCCGGGATTGCTCTCATGTGCGTTACGGGGCATCGTTTCTCTCGCTCCGAATTCCATCGAGCTGGGAAATCGCTCATTTTTGCGTCGCCAAATATCGTACGAACGCCGTGAAACTTCCACAGGCTTTTTCAGCAGATTTGCACGTGCACTCAAAAAAGTCAAAATTTTTACACATAGACCCCATCAAACGGGAGAAATTGGCCGGGATTGCTCTCATGTGCGTTACGGGGCATCGTTTCTCTCGCGCCGAATTCCATCGAGCTGGGAAATCGCTCATTTTTGCGTCGCCAAATATCGTACGAACGCCGTGAAACTTCCACAGGCTTTTTCAGCAGATTTGCACGTGCACTCAAAAAAGTCAAAATTTTTACACATAGACCCCATCAAACGGGAGAAATTGGCCCGGATTGCTCTCATGTGCGTTACGGGGCATCGTTTCTCTCGCTCCGAATTCCATCGAGCTTGGAAATCGCTCATTTTTGCGTCGCCAAATATCGTACGAACGCCGTGAAACTTCCACAGGCTTTTCCAGCAGATTTGCACCTGCACTCAAAAAAGTCAAAATTTTTACACATAGACCCCATCAAACGGGAGAAATTGGCCCGGATTGCTCTCATGTGCGTTACGGGGCATCGTTTCTCTCGCGCCGAATTCTCTCGAGCTGGGAAATCGCTCATTTTTGCGTCGCCAAATATCGTACGAACGCCGTGAAACTTCCACAGGCTTTTTCAGCAGATTTGCACCTGCACTCAAAAAAGTCAAAATTTGTACACATAGACCCCATCAAACGGGAGAAATTGGCCGGGATTGCTCTCATGTGCGTTACGGGGCATCGTTTCTCTCGCTCCGAATTCCATCGAGCTGGGAAATCGCTCATTTTTGCGTCGCCAAATATCGTACGAACGCCGTGAAACTTCCACAGGCTTTTTCAGCAGATTTGCACGTGCACTCAAAAAAGTCAAAATTTTTACACATAGACCCCATCAAACGGGAGAAATTGGCCGGGATTGCTCTCATGTGCGTTACGGGGCATCGTTTCTCTCGCGCCGAATTCCATCGAGCTGGGAAATCGCTCATTTTTGCGTCGCCAAATATCGTACGAACGCCGTGAAACTTCCACAGGCTTTTCCAGCAGATTTGCACGTGCACTCAAAAAAGTCAAAATTTTTACACATAGACCCCATCAAACGGGAGAAATTGGCCCGGATTGCTCTCATGTGCGTTACGGGGCATCGTTTCTCTCGCGCCGAATTCTCTCGAGCTGGGAAATCGCTCATTTTTGCGTCGCCAAATATCGTACGAACGCCGTGAAACTTCCACAGGCTTTTTCAGCAGATTTGCACCTGCACTCAAAAAAGTCAAAATTTTTACACATAGACCCCATCAAACGGGAGAAATTGGCCCGGATTGCTCTCATGTGCGTTACGGGGCATCGTTTCTCTCGCTCCGAATTCCATCGAGCTTGGAAATCGCTCATTTTTGCGTCGCCAAATATCGTACGAACGCCGTGAAACTTCCACAGGCTTTTCCAGCAGATTTGCACCTGCACTCAAAAAAGTCAAAATTTTTACACATAGACCCCATCAAACGGGAGAAATTGGCCCGGATTGCTCTCATGTGCGTTACGGGGCATCGTTTCTGTCGCGCCGAATTCCATCGAGCTGGGAAATCGCTCATTTTTGCGTCGCCAAATATCGTACGAACGCCGTGAAACTTCCACAGGCTTTTTCAGCAGATTTGCACCTGCACTCAAAAAAGTCAAAATTTGTACACATAGACCCCATCAAACGGGAGAAATTGGCCGGGATTGCTCTCATGTGCGTTACGGGGCATCGTTTCTCTCGCTCCGAATTCCATCGAGCTGGGAAATCGCTCATTTTTGCGTCGCCAAATATCGTACGAACGCCGTGAAACTTCCACAGGCTTTTTCAGCAGATTTGCACGTGCACTCAAAAAAGTCAAAATTTTTACACATAGACCCCATCAAACGGGAGAAATTGGCCGGGATTGCTCTCATGTGCGTTACGGGGCATCGTTTCTCTCGCGCCGAATTCCATCGAGCTGGGAAATCGCTCATTTTTGCGTCGCCAAATATCGTACGAACGCCGTGAAACTTCCACAGGCTTTTCCAGCAGATTTGCACGTGCACTCAAAAAAGTCAAAATTTTTACACATAGACCCCATCAAACGGGAGAAATTGGCCCGGATTGCTCTCATGTGCGTTACGGGGCATCGTTTCTCTCGCGCCGAATTCTCTCGAGCTGGGAAATCGCTCATTTTTGCGTCGCCAAATATCGTACGAACGCCGTGAAACTTCCACAGGCTTTTTCAGCAGATTTGCACCTGCACTCAAAAAAGTCAAAATTTTTACACATAGACCCCATCAAACGGGAGAAATTGGCCCGGATTGCTCTCATGTGCGTTACGGGGCATCGTTTCTCTCGCTCCGAATTCCATCGAGCTTGGAAATCGCTCATTTTTGCGTCGCCAAATATCGTACGAACGCCGTGAAACTTCCACAGGCTTTTCCAGCAGATTTGCACCTGCACTCAAAAAAGTCAAAATTTTTACACATAGACCCCATCAAACGGGAGAAATTGGCCCGGATTGCTCTCATGTGCGTTACGGGGCATCGTTTCTGTCGCGCCGAATTCCATCGAGCTGGGAAATCGCTCATTTTTGCGTCGCCAAATATCGTACGAACGCCGTGAAACTTCCACAGGCTTTTCCAGCAGATTGGCACGTGCACTCAAAAAAGTCAAAATTTGTACACATAGACCCCATCAAACGGGAGAAATTGGCCGGGATTGCTCTCATGTGCGTTACGGGGCATCGTTTCTCTCGCTCCGAATTCCATCGAGCTGGGAAATCGCTCATTTTTGCGTCGCCAAATATCGTACGAACGCCGTGAAACTTCCACAGGCTTTTTCAGCAGATTTGCACGTGCACTCAAAAAAGTCAAAATTTGTACACATAGACCCCATCAAACGGGAGAAATTGGCCGGGATTGCTCTCATGTGCGTTACGGGGCATCGTTTCTCTCGCGCCGAATTCCATCGAGCTGGGAAATCGCTCATTTTTGCGTCGCCAAATATCGTACGAACGCCGTGAAACTTCCACAGGCTTTTTCAGCAGATTTGCACGTGCACTCAAAAAAGTCAAAATTTTTACACATAGACCCCATCAAACGGGAGAAATTGGCCGGGATTGCTCTCATGTGCGTTACGGGGCATCGTTTCTCTCGCGCCGAATTCCATCGAGCTGGGAAATCGCTCATTTTTGCGTCGCCAAATATCGTACGAACGCCGTGAAACTTCCACAGGCTTTTTCAGCAGATTTGCACGTGCACTCAAAAAAGTCAAAATTTTTACACATAGACCCCATCAAACGGGAGAAATTGGCCCGGATTGCTCTCATGTGCGTTACGGGGCATCGTTTCTCTCGCTCCGAATTCCATCGAGCTTGGAAATCGCTCATTTTTGCGTCGCCAAATATCGTACGAACGCCGTGAAACTTCCACAGGCTTTTCCAGCAGATTTGCACCTGCACTCAAAAAAGTCAAAATTTTTACACATAGACCCCATCAAACGGGAGAAATTGGCCCGGATTGCTCTCATGTGCGTTACGGGGCATCGTTTCTCTCGCGCCGAATTCTCTCGAGCTGGGAAATCGCTCATTTTTGCGTCGCCAAATATCGTACGAACGCCGTGAAACTTCCACAGGCTTTTTCAGCAGATT
>NW_027621187.1:47500-57500 GCF_964198595.1 Lampetra fluviatilis
GCTTTCTCGAGAACGTGCTTTTTTCGTCGGATGAAACTTCCACAGGCTTTTCCAGCAGATTTGCACCTGCACTCAAAAAAGTCAAAATTTTTACACATAGACCCCATCAAACGGGAGAAATTGGCCCGGATTGCTCTCATGTGCGTTACGGGGCATCGTTTCTCTCGCGCCGAATTCTCTCGAGCTGGGAAATCGCTCATTTTTGCGTCGCCAAATATCGTACGAACGCCGTGAAACTTCCACAGGCTTTTTCAGCAGATTTGCACGTGCACTCAAAAAAGTCAAAATTTTTACACATAGACCCCATCAAACGGGAGAAATTGGCCCGGATTGCTCTCATGTGCGTTACGGGGCATCGTTTCTCTCGCGCCGAATTCCATCGAGCTGGGAAATCGCTCATTTTTGCGTCGCCAAATATCGTACGAACGCCGTGAAACTTCCACAGGCTTTTTCAGCAGATTTGCACCTGCACTCAAAAAAGTCAAAATTTTTACACATAGACCCCATCAAACGGGAGAAATTGGCCCGGATTGCTCTCATGTGCGTTACGGGGCATCGTTTCTCTCGCGCCGAATTCTCTCGAGCTGGGAAATCGCTCATTTTTGCGTCGCCAAATATCGTACGAACGCCGTGAAACTTCCACAGGCTTTTTCAGCAGATTTGCACGTGCACTCAAAAAAGTCAAAATTTTTACACATAGACCCCATCAAACGGGAGAAATTGGCCCGGATTGCTCTCATGTGCGTTACGGGGCATCGTTTCTGTCGCGCCGAATTCCATCGAGCTGGGAAATCGCTCATTTTTGCGTCGCCAAATATCGTACGAACGCCGTGAAACTTCCACAGGCTTTTTCAGCAGATTTGCACGTGCACTCAAAAAAGTCAAAATTTGTACACATAGACCCCATCAAACGGGAGAAATTGGCCCGGATTGCTCTCATGTGCGTTACGGGGCATCGTTTCTCTCGCGCCGAATTCTCTCGAGCTGGGAAATCGCTCATTTTTGCGTCGCCAAATATCGTACGAACGCCGTGAAACTTCCACAGGCTTTTTCAGCAGATTTGCACGTGCACTCAAAAAAGTCAAAATTTTTACACATAGACCCCATCAAACGGGAGAAATTGGCCCGGATTGCTCTCATGTGCGTTACGGGGCATCGTTTCTGTCGCGCCGAATTCCATCGAGCTGGGAAATCGCTCATTTTTGCGTCGCCAAATATCGTACGAACGCCGTGAAACTTCCACAGGCTTTTTCAGCAGATTTGCACGTGCACTCAAAAAAGTCAAAATTTTTACACATAGACCCCATCAAACGGGAGAAATTGGCCGGGATTGCTCTCATGTGCGTTACGGGGCATCGTTTCTCTCGCGCCGAATTCCATCGAGCTGGGAAATCGCTCATTTTTGCGTCGCCAAATATCGTACGAACGCCGTGAAACTTCCACAGGCTTTTTCAGCAGATTTGCACGTGCACTCAAAAAAGTCAAAATTTGTACACATAGACCCCATCAAACGGGAGAAATTGGCCGGGATTGCTCTCATGTGCGTTACGGGGCATCGTTTCTCTCGCTCCGAATTCCATCGAGCTGGGAAATCGCTCATTTTTGCGTCGCCAAATATCGTACGAACGCCGTGAAACTTCCACAGGCTTTTTCAGCAGATTTGCACGTGCACTCAAAAAAGTCAAAATTTTTACACATAGACCCCATCAAACGGGAGAAATTGGCCGGGATTGCTCTCATGTGCGTTACGGGGCATCGTTTCTCTCGCGCCGAATTCCATCGAGCTGGGAAATCGCTCATTTTTGCGTCGCCAAATATCGTACGAACGCCGTGAAACTTCCACAGGCTTTTCCAGCAGATTTGCACGTGCACTCAAAAAAGTCAAAATTTTTACACATAGACCCCATCAAACGGGAGAAATTGGCCCGGATTGCTCTCATGTGCGTTACGGGGCATCGTTTCTCTCGCGCCGAATTCTCTCGAGCTGGGAAATCGCTCATTTTTGCGTCGCCAAATATCGTACGAACGCCGTGAAACTTCCACAGGCTTTTTCAGCAGATTTGCACCTGCACTCAAAAAAGTCAAAATTTTTACACATAGACCCCATCAAACGGGAGAAATTGGCCCGGATTGCTCTCATGTGCGTTACGGGGCATCGTTTCTCTCGCTCCGAATTCCATCGAGCTTGGAAATCGCTCATTTTTGCGTCGCCAAATATCGTACGAACGCCGTGAAACTTCCACAGGCTTTTCCAGCAGATTTGCACCTGCACTCAAAAAAGTCAAAATTTTTACACATAGACCCCATCAAACGGGAGAAATTGGCCGGGATTGCTCTCATGTGCGTTACGGGGCATCGTTTCTCTCGCTCCGAATTCCATCGAGCTGGGAAATCGCTCATTTTTGCGTCGCCAAATATCGTACGAACGCCGTGAAACTTCCACAGGCTTTTTCAGCAGATTTGCACGTGCACTCAAAAAAGTCAAAATTTGTACACATAGACCCCATCAAACGGGAGAAATTGGCCGGGATTGCTCTCATGTGCGTTACGGGGCATCGTTTCTCTCGCTCCGAATTCCATCGAGCTTGGAAATCGCTCATTTTTGCGTCGCCAAATATCGTACGAACGCCGTGAAACTTCCACAGGCTTTTCCAGCAGATTTGCACCTGCACTCAAAAAAGTCAAAATTTTTACACATAGACCCCATCAAACGGGAGAAATTGGCCCGGATTGCTCTCATGTGCGTTACGGGGCATCGTTTCTGTCGCGCCGAATTCCATCGAGCTGGGAAATCGCTCATTTTTGCGTCGCCAAATATCGTACGAACGCCGTGAAACTTCCACAGGCTTTTCCAGCAGATTGGCACGTGCACTCAAAAAAGTCAAAATTTGTACACATAGACCCCATCAAACGGGAGAAATTGGCCGGGATTGCTCTCATGTGCGTTACGGGGCATCGTTTCTCTCGCTCCGAATTCCATCGAGCTGGGAAATCGCTCATTTTTGCGTCGCCAAATATCGTACGAACGCCGTGAAACTTCCACAGGCTTTTTCAGCAGATTTGCACGTGCACTCAAAAAAGTCAAAATTTTTACACATAGACCCCATCAAACGGGAGAAATTGGCCGGGATTGCTCTCATGTGCGTTACGGGGCATCGTTTCTCTCGCGCCGAATTCCATCGAGCTGGGAAATCGCTCATTTTTGCGTCGCCAAATATCGTACGAACGCCGTGAAACTTCCACAGGCTTTTTCAGCAGATTTGCACGTGCACTCAAAAAAGTCAAAATTTTTACACATAGACCCCATCAAACGGGAGAAATTGGCCCGGATTGCTCTCATGTGCGTTACGGGGCATCGTTTCTCTCGCTCCGAATTCCATCGAGCTTGGAAATCGCTCATTTTTGCGTCGCCAAATATCGTACGAACGCCGTGAAACTTCCACAGGCTTTTCCAGCAGATTTGCACCTGCACTCAAAAAAGTCAAAATTTTTACACATAGACCCCATCAAACGGGAGAAATTGGCCCGGATTGCTCTCATGTGCGTTACGGGGCATCGTTTCTCTCGCGCCGAATTCTCTCGAGCTGGGAAATCGCTCATTTTTGCGTCGCCAAATATCGTACGAACGCCGTGAAACTTCCACAGGCTTTTTCAGCAGATTTGCACGTGCACTCAAAAAAGTCAAAATTTTTACACATAGACCCCATCAAACGGGAGAAATTGGCCGGGATTGCTCTCATGTGCGTTACGGGGCATCGTTTCTCTCGCGCCGAATTCCATCGAGCTGGGAAATCGCTCATTTTTGCGTCGCCAAATATCGTACGAACGCCGTGAAACTTCCACAGGCTTTTCCAGCAGATTTGCACGTGCACTCAAAAAAGTCAAAATTTTTACACATAGACCCCATCAAACGGGAGAAATTGGCCCGGATTGCTCTCATGTGCGTTACGGGGCATCGTTTCTCTCGCGCCGAATTCTCTCGAGCTGGGAAATCGCTCATTTTTGCGTCGCCAAATATCGTACGAACGCCGTGAAACTTCCACAGGCTTTTTCAGCAGATTTGCACCTGCACTCAAAAAAGTCAAAATTTTTACACATAGACCCCATCAAACGGGAGAAATTGGCCCGGATTGCTCTCATGTGCGTTACGGGGCATCGTTTCTCTCGCTCCGAATTCCATCGAGCTTGGAAATCGCTCATTTTTGCGTCGCCAAATATCGTACGAACGCCGTGAAACTTCCACAGGCTTTTCCAGCAGATTTGCACCTGCACTCAAAAAAGTCAAAATTTTTACACATAGACCCCATCAAACGGGAGAAATTGGCCGGGATTGCTCTCATGTGCGTTACGGGGCATCGTTTCTCTCGCTCCGAATTCCATCGAGCTGGGAAATCGCTCATTTTTGCGTCGCCAAATATCGTACGAACGCCGTGAAACTTCCACAGGCTTTTTCAGCAGATTTGCACGTGCACTCAAAAAAGTCAAAATTTGTACACATAGACCCCATCAAACGGGAGAAATTGGCCGGGATTGCTCTCATGTGCGTTACGGGGCATCGTTTCTCTCGCTCCGAATTCCATCGAGCTTGGAAATCGCTCATTTTTGCGTCGCCAAATATCGTACGAACGCCGTGAAACTTCCACAGGCTTTTCCAGCAGATTTGCACCTGCACTCAAAAAAGTCAAAATTTTTACACATAGACCCCATCAAACGGGAGAAATTGGCCCGGATTGCTCTCATGTGCGTTACGGGGCATCGTTTCTGTCGCGCCGAATTCCATCGAGCTGGGAAATCGCTCATTTTTGCGTCGCCAAATATCGTACGAACGCCGTGAAACTTCCACAGGCTTTTCCAGCAGATTGGCACGTGCACTCAAAAAAGTCAAAATTTGTACACATAGACCCCATCAAACGGGAGAAATTGGCCGGGATTGCTCTCATGTGCGTTACGGGGCATCGTTTCTCTCGCTCCGAATTCCATCGAGCTGGGAAATCGCTCATTTTTGCGTCGCCAAATATCGTACGAACGCCGTGAAACTTCCACAGGCTTTTTCAGCAGATTTGCACGTGCACTCAAAAAAGTCAAAATTTTTACACATAGACCCCATCAAACGGGAGAAATTGGCCGGGATTGCTCTCATGTGCGTTACGGGGCATCGTTTCTCTCGCGCCGAATTCCATCGAGCTGGGAAATCGCTCATTTTTGCGTCGCCAAATATCGTACGAACGCCGTGAAACTTCCACAGGCTTTTTCAGCAGATTTGCACGTGCACTCAAAAAAGTCAAAATTTTTACACATAGACCCCATCAAACGGGAGAAATTGGCCCGGATTGCTCTCATGTGCGTTACGGGGCATCGTTTCTCTCGCTCCGAATTCCATCGAGCTTGGAAATCGCTCATTTTTGCGTCGCCAAATATCGTACGAACGCCGTGAAACTTCCACAGGCTTTTCCAGCAGATTTGCACCTGCACTCAAAAAAGTCAAAATTTTTACACATAGACCCCATCAAACGGGAGAAATTGGCCCGGATTGCTCTCATGTGCGTTACGGGGCATCGTTTCTCTCGCGCCGAATTCTCTCGAGCTGGGAAATCGCTCATTTTTGCGTCGCCAAATATCGTACGAACGCCGTGAAACTTCCACAGGCTTTTTCAGCAGATTTGCACCTGCACTCAAAAAAGTCAAAATTTGTACACATAGACCCCATCAAACGGGAGAAATTGGCCGGGATTGCTCTCATGTGCGTTACGGGGCATCGTTTCTCTCGCTCCGAATTCCATCGAGCTGGGAAATCGCTCATTTTTGCGTCGCCAAATATCGTACGAACGCCGTGAAACTTCCACAGGCTTTTTCAGCAGATTTGCACGTGCACTCAAAAAAGTCAAAATTTTTACACATAGACCCCATCAAACGGGAGAAATTGGCCGGGATTGCTCTCATGTGCGTTACGGGGCATCGTTTCTCTCGCGCCGAATTCCATCGAGCTGGGAAATCGCTCATTTTTGCGTCGCCAAATATCGTACGAACGCCGTGAAACTTCCACAGGCTTTTCCAGCAGATTTGCACGTGCACTCAAAAAAGTCAAAATTTTTACACATAGACCCCATCAAACGGGAGAAATTGGCCCGGATTGCTCTCATGTGCGTTACGGGGCATCGTTTCTCTCGCGCCGAATTCTCTCGAGCTGGGAAATCGCTCATTTTTGCGTCGCCAAATATCGTACGAACGCCGTGAAACTTCCACAGGCTTTTTCAGCAGATTTGCACCTGCACTCAAAAAAGTCAAAATTTTTACACATAGACCCCATCAAACGGGAGAAATTGGCCCGGATTGCTCTCATGTGCGTTACGGGGCATCGTTTCTCTCGCTCCGAATTCCATCGAGCTTGGAAATCGCTCATTTTTGCGTCGCCAAATATCGTACGAACGCCGTGAAACTTCCACAGGCTTTTCCAGCAGATTTGCACCTGCACTCAAAAAAGTCAAAATTTTTACACATAGACCCCATCAAACGGGAGAAATTGGCCCGGATTGCTCTCATGTGCGTTACGGGGCATCGTTTCTGTCGCGCCGAATTCCATCGAGCTGGGAAATCGCTCATTTTTGCGTCGCCAAATATCGTACGAACGCCGTGAAACTTCCACAGGCTTTTTCAGCAGATTTGCACCTGCACTCAAAAAAGTCAAAATTTGTACACATAGACCCCATCAAACGGGAGAAATTGGCCGGGATTGCTCTCATGTGCGTTACGGGGCATCGTTTCTCTCGCTCCGAATTCCATCGAGCTGGGAAATCGCTCATTTTTGCGTCGCCAAATATCGTACGAACGCCGTGAAACTTCCACAGGCTTTTTCAGCAGATTTGCACGTGCACTCAAAAAAGTCAAAATTTTTACACATAGACCCCATCAAACGGGAGAAATTGGCCGGGATTGCTCTCATGTGCGTTACGGGGCATCGTTTCTCTCGCGCCGAATTCCATCGAGCTGGGAAATCGCTCATTTTTGCGTCGCCAAATATCGTACGAACGCCGTGAAACTTCCACAGGCTTTTCCAGCAGATTTGCACGTGCACTCAAAAAAGTCAAAATTTTTACACATAGACCCCATCAAACGGGAGAAATTGGCCCGGATTGCTCTCATGTGCGTTACGGGGCATCGTTTCTCTCGCGCCGAATTCTCTCGAGCTGGGAAATCGCTCATTTTTGCGTCGCCAAATATCGTACGAACGCCGTGAAACTTCCACAGGCTTTTTCAGCAGATTTGCACCTGCACTCAAAAAAGTCAAAATTTTTACACATAGACCCCATCAAACGGGAGAAATTGGCCCGGATTGCTCTCATGTGCGTTACGGGGCATCGTTTCTCTCGCTCCGAATTCCATCGAGCTTGGAAATCGCTCATTTTTGCGTCGCCAAATATCGTACGAACGCCGTGAAACTTCCACAGGCTTTTCCAGCAGATTTGCACCTGCACTCAAAAAAGTCAAAATTTTTACACATAGACCCCATCAAACGGGAGAAATTGGCCCGGATTGCTCTCATGTGCGTTACGGGGCATCGTTTCTGTCGCGCCGAATTCCATCGAGCTGGGAAATCGCTCATTTTTGCGTCGCCAAATATCGTACGAACGCCGTGAAACTTCCACAGGCTTTTCCAGCAGATTGGCACGTGCACTCAAAAAAGTCAAAATTTGTACACATAGACCCCATCAAACGGGAGAAATTGGCCGGGATTGCTCTCATGTGCGTTACGGGGCATCGTTTCTCTCGCTCCGAATTCCATCGAGCTGGGAAATCGCTCATTTTTGCGTCGCCAAATATCGTACGAACGCCGTGAAACTTCCACAGGCTTTTTCAGCAGATTTGCACGTGCACTCAAAAAAGTCAAAATTTGTACACATAGACCCCATCAAACGGGAGAAATTGGCCGGGATTGCTCTCATGTGCGTTACGGGGCATCGTTTCTCTCGCGCCGAATTCCATCGAGCTGGGAAATCGCTCATTTTTGCGTCGCCAAATATCGTACGAACGCCGTGAAACTTCCACAGGCTTTTTCAGCAGATTTGCACGTGCACTCAAAAAAGTCAAAATTTTTACACATAGACCCCATCAAACGGGAGAAATTGGCCGGGATTGCTCTCATGTGCGTTACGGGGCATCGTTTCTCTCGCGCCGAATTCCATCGAGCTGGGAAATCGCTCATTTTTGCGTCGCCAAATATCGTACGAACGCCGTGAAACTTCCACAGGCTTTTTCAGCAGATTTGCACGTGCACTCAAAAAAGTCAAAATTTTTACACATAGACCCCATCAAACGGGAGAAATTGGCCCGGATTGCTCTCATGTGCGTTACGGGGCATCGTTTCTCTCGCTCCGAATTCCATCGAGCTTGGAAATCGCTCATTTTTGCGTCGCCAAATATCGTACGAACGCCGTGAAACTTCCACAGGCTTTTCCAGCAGATTTGCACCTGCACTCAAAAAAGTCAAAATTTTTACACATAGACCCCATCAAACGGGAGAAATTGGCCCGGATTGCTCTCATGTGCGTTACGGGGCATCGTTTCTCTCGCGCCGAATTCTCTCGAGCTGGGAAATCGCTCATTTTTGCGTCGCCAAATATCGTACGAACGCCGTGAAACTTCCACAGGCTTTTTCAGCAGATTTGCACGTGCACTCAAAAAAGTCAAAATTTGTACACATAGACCCCATCAAACGGGAGAAATTGGCCGGGATTGCTCTCATGTGCGTTACGGGGCATCGTTTCTCTCGCTCCGAATTCCATCGAGCTGGGAAATCGCTCATTTTTGCGTCGCCAAATATCGTACGAACGCCGTGAAACTTCCACAGGCTTTTTCAGCAGATTTGCACGTGCACTCAAAAAAGTCAAAATTTTTACACATAGACCCCATCAAACGGGAGAAATTGGCCGGGATTGCTCTCATGTGCGTTACGGGGCATCGTTTCTCTCGCGCCGAATTCCATCGAGCTGGGAAATCGCTCATTTTTGCGTCGCCAAATATCGTACGAACGCCGTGAAACTTCCACAGGCTTTTCCAGCAGATTTGCACGTGCACTCAAAAAAGTCAAAATTTTTACACATAGACCCCATCAAACGGGAGAAATTGGCCCGGATTGCTCTCATGTGCGTTACGGGGCATCGTTTCTCTCGCGCCGAATTCTCTCGAGCTGGGAAATCGCTCATTTTTGCGTCGCCAAATATCGTACGAACGCCGTGAAACTTCCACAGGCTTTTTCAGCAGATTTGCACGTGCACTCAAAAAAGTCAAAATTTTTACACATAGACCCCATCAAACGGGAGAAATTGGCCCGGATTGCTCTCATGTGCGTTACGGGGCATCGTTTCTCTCGCTCCGAATTCCATCGAGCTTGGAAATCGCTCATTTTTGCGTCGCCAAATATCGTACGAACGCCGTGAAACTTCCACAGGCTTTTCCAGCAGATTTGCACCTGCACTCAAAAAAGTCAAAATTTTTACACATAGACCCCATCAAACGGGAGAAATTGGCCCGGATTGCTCTCATGTGCGTTACGGGGCATCGTTTCTGTCGCGCCGAATTCCATCGAGCTGGGAAATCGCTCATTTTTGCGTCGCCAAATATCGTACGAACGCCGTGAAACTTCCACAGGCTTTTCCAGCAGATTGGCACGTGCACTCAAAAAAGTCAAAATTTGTACACATAGACCCCATCAAACGGGAGAAATTGGCCGGGATTGCTCTCATGTGCGTTACGGGGCATCGTTTCTCTCGCTCCGAATTCCATCGAGCTGGGAAATCGCTCATTTTTGCGTCGCCAAATATCGTACGAACGCCGTGAAACTTCCACAGGCTTTTCCAGCAGATTTGCACGTGCACTCAAAAAAGTCAAAATTTTTACACATAGACCCCATCAAACGGGAGAAATTGGCCCGGATTGCTCTCATGTGCGTTACGGGGCATCGTTTCTCTCGCGCCGAATTCTCTCGAGCTGGGAAATCGCTCAT
>NW_027621187.1:65000-70000 GCF_964198595.1 Lampetra fluviatilis
CCATGGTGACCAGGCGCCCAGCCCAAAGGCTCGCCTGGCTCACACACAGCGTTTGCGGGCCCCAGCCTGCCCAAGTAGGGCAGGCAGGAGTCACTCTCCTGAGGCAAGCATGCACCCAGGCAGAGGAGAGTCCCCACACGCGTCCAAATTCGGACGGACAGGGACCCCCACGCACACCATGTAAACACACCCTTTTGGCACGGACTTCACACAACACAAACCACCACAAGGAGGGGCCTCGCTTTGTCGTGTATGCTACCCCCGTTTGGCAACCTGACGGTGCTGAAAGCTCACAAAACACAGGGCTTCCCACAAGGCCAGCCACTTTGAGGCAGCTGTAAGCGCACCACACACACCCTACGTGGGGTGGGGAGGGAAGGAGCAGGGGTCGACCCCACATGCCTGCAAACCTCTAGAGCGGCCTTACAATGCTCGCTACTCTATGGACCGGCAACGGCAATTGAAACCAACCTAAAATTCTTGCACAGTTGGCAGCCTTCCTTGGCACAAGACCAAACAGCGCAGCGAACCCGTGCAGCACCAACCCAAGGGGACAGCCTTCCCCACACACTCTGGAGGAGAAGAGGCTCCCTCGGGCTGAGTCACACAGCTCAAGATACTCGCTCATTCACGGAAAACTTGGGAAACAAAACCTGCTGACACACACCACTTATGCATCGCATGAAGATTGCCATTGTCCATACACTTGTGCAGGTGCGATGGAAATATTTTCTCGTTTTGGTGTATGCTATATTTTTACAGACAGCTACCGACAAACGGTAGAAATTAGCGGGGATAGGCCTCAGACATTACCCAAAGCTCCGGGAACGTGAGCGACGCAAGACGAATGGGCATTTTAAAGCAGATCTATGGCAGTTACTGACAGTGCCTGGCGTGGGTTACTTGTCTCCGTTGTCGAGAGGGGAAGACGACCCATGTATATGTAAAGGGCGATTTTTTTAGCAACCGTTAAGGCTGTTTTTCCCCTTCACTTGTATCGAGAGGGAAGCAAAGAACATGTATGGCGTGTACGTTTTTTTTACGAATTTTCATTAGCAATCTAACGACATGAATTGCGAAGACGTTTTTTGAACAATTGTATTCCTTTCCCAAAACATCGAGTGCTAGTGTATAAAACCGCTAGAGAAAATAAATTGGCAGGCGAAACTTAAAAAGGAGAGACCCATGAACAGCATGGCCAGGCGGCTCACCTCGACGTTTTTCCCCCGAGCAAAGTCCGCCGAGACCCCCTGTATCCCACGGGGATGTACTGGCGTGCACTTAAAGGTTGATGCCGCTCTGTTACTTGGGAAACGAACCACAAGCCAAATCCAGCTAATTTGTGAATGACTTAGCTCTCCTGCTTTCTCGAGAACGTGCTTTTTTCGTCGGATGAAACTTCCACAGGCTTTTCCAGCAGATTTGCACCTGCACTCAAAAAAGTCAAAATTTTTACACATAGACCCCATCAAACGGGAGAAATTGGCCCGGATTGCTCTCATGTGCGTTACGGGGCATCGTTTCTCTCGCGCCGAATTCTCTCGAGCTGGGAAATCGCTCATTTTTGCGTCGCCAAATATCGTACGAACGCCGTGAAACTTCCACAGGCTTTTTCAGCAGATTTGCACGTGCACTCAAAAAAGTCAAAATTTTTACACATAGACCCCATCAAACGGGGAGAAATTGGCCCGGATTGCTCTCATGTGCGTTACGGGGCATCGTTTCTCTCGCGCCGAATTCCATCGAGCTGGGAAATCGCTCATTTTTGCGTCGCCAAATATCGTACGAACGCCGTGAAACTTCCACAGGCTTTTTCAGCAGATTTGCACCTGCACTCAAAAAAGTCAAAATTTTTACACATAGACCCCATCAAACGGGAGAAATTGGCCCGGATTGCTCTCATGTGCGTTACGGGGCATCGTTTCTCTCGCGCCGAATTCTCTCGAGCTGGGAAATCGCTCATTTTTGCGTCGCCAAATATCGTACGAACGCCGTGAACCTTCCACAGGCTTTTTCAGCAGATTTGCACGTGCACTCAAAAAAGTCAAATTTTTACACATAGACCCCATCAAACGGGAGAAATTGGCCCGGATTGCTCTCATGTGCGTTACGGGGCATCGTTTCTGTCGCGCCGAATTCCATCGAGCTGGGAAATCGCTCATTTTTGCGTCGCCAAATATCGTACGAACGCCGTGAAACTTCCACAGGCTTTTTCAGCAGATTTGCACGTGCACTCAAAAAAGTCAAAATTTGTACACATAGACCCCCATCAAACGGGAGAAATTGGCCCGGATTGCTCTCATGTGCGTTACGGGGCATCGTTTCTCTCGCGCCGAATTCTCTCGAGCTGGGAAATCGCTCATTTTTGCGTCGCCAAATATCGTACGAACGCCGTGAAACTTCCACAGGCTTTTTCAGCAGATTTGCACGTGCACTCAAAAAAGTCAAAATTTTTACACATAGACCCCATCAAACGGGAGAAATTGGCCCGGATTGCTCTCATGTGCGTTACGGGGCATCGTTTCTGTCGCGCCGAATTCCATCGAGCTGGAAATCGCTCATTTTTGCGTCGCCAAATATCGTACGAACGCCGTGAAACTTCCACAGGCTTTTTCAGCAGATTTGCACGTGCACTCAAAAAAGTCAAAATTTTTACACATAGACCCCATCAAACGGGAGAAATTGGCCGGGATTGCTCTCATGTGCGTTACGGGGCATCGTTTCTCTCGCGCCGAATTCCATCGAGCTGGGAAATCGCTCATTTTTGCGTCGCCAAATATCGTACGAACGCCGTGAAACTTCCACAGGCTTTTTCAGCAGATTTGCACGTGCACTCAAAAAAGTCAAAATTTGTACACATAGACCCCATCAAACGGGAGAAATTGGCCGGGATTGCTCTCATGTGCGTTACGGGGCATCGTTTCTCTCGCTCCGAATTCCATCGAGCTGGGAAATCGCTCATTTTTGCGTCGCCAAATATCGTACGAACGCCGTGAAACTTCCACAGGCTTTTTCAGCAGATTTGCACGTGCACTCAAAAAAGTCAAAATTTTTACACATAGACCCCATCAAACGGGAGAAATTGGCCGGGATTGCTCTCATGTGCGTTACGGGCATCGTTTCTCTCGCGCCGAATTCCATCGAGCTGGGAAATCGCTCATTTTTGCGTCGCCAAATATCGTACGAACGCCGTGAAACTTCCACAGGCTTTTCCAGCAGATTTGCACGTGCACTCAAAAAAGTCAAAATTTTTACACATAGACCCCATCAAACGGGAGAAATTGGCCCGGATTGCTCTCATGTGCGTTACGGGGCATCGTTTCTCTCGCGCCGAATTCTCTCGAGCTGGGAAATCGCTCATTTTTGCGTCGCCAAATATCGTACGAACGCCGTGAAACTTCCACAGGCTTTTTCAGCAGATTTGCACCTGCACTCAAAAAAGTCAAAATTTTTACACATAGACCCCATCAAACGGGAGAAATTGGCCCGGATTGCTCTCATGTGCGTTACGGGGCATCGTTTCTCTCGCTCCGAATTCCATCGAGCTTGGAAATCGCTCATTTTTGCGTCGCCAAATATCGTACGAACGCCGTGAAACTTCCACAGGCTTTTCCAGCAGATTTGCACCTGCACTCAAAAAAGTCAAAATTTTTACACATAGACCCCATCAAACGGGAGAAATTGGCCGGGATTGCTCTCATGTGCGTTACGGGGCATCGTTTCTCTCGCTCCGAATTCCATCGAGCTGGGAAATCGCTCATTTTTGCGTCGCCAAATATCGTACGAACGCCGTGAAACTTCCACAGGCTTTTTCAGCAGATTTGCACGTGCACTCAAAAAAGTCAAAATTTGTACACATAGACCCCATCAAACGGGAGAAATTGGCCGGGATTGCTCTCATGTGCGTTACGGGGCATCGTTTCTCTCGCTCCGAATTCCATCGAGCTTGGAAATCGCTCATTTTTGCGTCGCCAAATATCGTACGAACGCCGTGAAACTTCCACAGGCTTTTCCAGCAGATTTGCACCTGCACTCAAAAAAGTCAAAATTTTTACACATAGACCCCATCAAACGGGAGAAATTGGCCCGGATTGCTCTCATGTGCGTTACGGGGCATCGTTTCTGTCGCGCCGAATTCCATCGAGCTGGGAAATCGCTCATTTTTGCGTCGCCAAATATCGTACGAACGCCGTGAAACTTCCACAGGCTTTTCCAGCAGATTGGCACGTGCACTCAAAAAAGTCAAAATTTGTACACATAGACCCCATCAAACGGGAGAAATTGGCCGGGATTGCTCTCATGTGCGTTACGGGGCATCGTTTCTCTCGCTCCGAATTCCATCGAGCTGGGAAATCGCTCATTTTTGCGTCGCCAAATATCGTACGAACGCCGTGAAACTTCCACAGGCTTTTTCAGCAGATTTGCACGTGCACTCAAAAAAGTCAAAATTTTTACACATAGACCCCATCAAACGGGAGAAATTGGCCGGGATTGCTCTCATGTGCGTTACGGGGCATCGTTTCTCTCGCGCCGAATTCCATCGAGCTGGGAAATCGCTCATTTTTGCGTCGCCAAATATCGTACGAACGCCGTGAAACTTCCACAGGCTTTTTCAGCAGATTTGCACGTGCACTCAAAAAGTCAAAATTTTTACACATAGACCCCATCAAACGGGAGAAATTGGCCCGGATTGCTCTCATGTGCGTTACGGGGCATCGTTTCTCTCGCTCCGAATTCCATCGAGCTTGGAAATCGCTCATTTTTGCGTCGCCAAATATCGTACGAACGCCGTGAAACTTCCACAGGCTTTTCCAGCAGATTTGCACCTGCACTCAAAAAAGTCAAAATTTTTACACATAGACCCCATCAAACGGGAGAATTGGCCCGGATTGCTCTCATGTGCGTTACGGGGCATCGTTTCTCTCGCGCCGAATTCTCTCGAGCTGGGAAATCGCTCATTTTTGCGTCGCCAAATATCGTACGAACGCCGTGAAACTTCC
>NW_027621188.1:0-32992 GCF_964198595.1 Lampetra fluviatilis
ACTCACTCACTCACCCACCCACCCACCCACTCACCCACCCACTCACTCACTCACACACACACTCACCCACTCACTCACCCACTCACCCTCCCACCCACCCACCCACTCACCCACCCACTCACCCACCCACCCACTCACCCACCCACTCACTCACTCACTCACCCACCCACCCACCCACCCACCCACCCACTCACCCACCCACCCACCCACCCACCCACTCACCCACCCACTCACCCACCCACCCACTCACTCACTCACTCACACACTCACTCACCCACTCACTCACTCACCCACTCACTCACTCACTCACCCATTCACCCACCCACTCACTCACCCACTCACCCACTCACTCACTCACTCACCCACTCACCCACTCACTCACCCACCCACTCACTCACTCACTCACCCACCCACCCAATCACTCACCCACTCACCCACCCACTCACTCACCCACTCACTCACTCACTCACCCACTCACTCACTCACTCACTCACCCACTCACCCACTCACCCACCCACTCACTCACCCACTCACCCACTCACTCACTCACTCACTCACCCACTCACTCACTCACTCACCCACCCACTCACTCACTCACCCACTCACTCACTCACACACTCACCCACTCACCCACTCACTCACTGACTCACCCACTCACCCACCCACTCACCCACTCACCCACTCACTCACCCTCTCACTCACTCACCCACTCACTCACTCACACCCACTCACTCACTCACCCACTCACTCACCCACCCACCCACCCACTCACGCATGTTACCATGTTACCATGTTACCCTGCCTGTTTCTCTGAGTGTAGAAGCAGATTCTGCAGAAATCTCTCTCGTCACAATCATCATCATCATCACAATCATCGTCACAATCACAACCACAATCATCATCACAACCAAAATCATCATCACCACCACAATCATCATCGTCACAATCAGCACCACAATCATCGTCACAATCATCGTCATCATCGTCATCAGCTCCACTCATCGCTGCCACGGAGGCCGCCTCATCCGTCCTGGAGGCGGAGCTCCGCGCCGTGCGGGCCCAGGCTGCCGTGGAGCTCCGCGAGGGGGACCTCGCCCTGAGGGTTCGCTCCCTCCTCCTCCGTGAGGCTCGTGCCTTCAGGAGGCAGCTGCAGACCCTCGGTGGAGGTGGAGCGCACGGAGGCAGGTGGGTCCCAGCGCGGAGCTCCGCGAAGGGGACGAGGTGGTGGTCCCGGGGGGAGAGTTGCGTGCGGAGAGGCCTCAGCGTGGAGCTCCGTGAGGAGGACAAAGGGGGAGGGGCTAAGTGATGGTGGTGTTGGTGTCGGGGGAAGAGTTTTCTTGAGAGAGGCCCAGCGCGGAGCTCCGCGAGGGGGACGAGGCGGTGGTCCTGGGGGGGGAGTTGCATTGCAGGGCCCCAGCGCGGAGCTCCGTGATGGGGACCGGGTGGTGGTTCCGGGGGGAGAGTTTCATTGCAGGGCCTCAGCGTGGAGCTCCGCGAGGGGGACAAAGGGGGAGGGGCTAAGTGATGGTGGTGTTGGTGTTGGGGGAAGAGTTTTTTTAACAGAGGCCCAGCGCGGAGCTCCGCGATGGGGACGAGGCGGTGGTCCTGGCGGAGAGTTATTTAACAGAGGCTCAGCGCGGAGCTCCGCGAGGAGGACCGGGAGGTGGTCCCGGGGGGGAGAGTTTCATTGCAGGGCCCCACCGTGGAGCTCCGTCTCCGGCTCCTCTCTTCCTCCTCCTCCTCCCCAGGCCTCTGGTGGAGCTCCCTCGACCGCCGTCTCCTCCTCTGCCCAGAGACCCCCCAGGTAACCATGGCAACGCGCACAGACCCCCCTGGGTTACCATGGCAACGCGCACAGACCCCCCGGGTTACCATGGCAACGCGCACAGACACCGCGGGTAACCTCGGCTTCGAATTGTTGTTTATTGTTGCTGTTGATTGTTTATTGATTGGTGTTTTTGATTGTTATTGATTATTCATTGTTGTTGTTGATGATGATGATGTTGTTGTTGACAACGTTGTTGTTGATGTTGTTGATGATGTTGATGTTGTTGTTGTTGACAATGTTGTTGATGTTTGTTTTTGTTGTTGTTGATGTTGTTGACAACGTTGTTGTTGATGTTGTTGATGATGTTGATGTTGTTGTTGTTGACAATGTTGTTGATGTTTGTTTTTGTTGTTGTTGATGTTTGTTTTTGTTGTTGATGTTGTTGTTGTTGACAATGTTGTTGATGTTGTTGTTGATGTTGTTGTTGTTGATGTTGTTGTTGTTGATGATGTTGATGTTGTTGTTGACAATGTTGTTGATGTTTTTTTTGTTGATGATGATGATGTTGTTGTTGTCAATGTTGTTGTTGATGTTGACAATGTTGTTGTTGATGTTGTTGACAAAGTTGTTGTTGTTGATGATGTTGTTGTTGTTGACAATGTTGTTGATGTTGTTTTTGTTGTTGATGATGTTGATGTTGTTGTTGACAATGTTGTTGATGTTGTTGTTGTTGACAATGTTGTTGTTGATGTTGTTGTTGTTGATGTTGTTGTTGACAATGTTGTTGTTGTTGATGTTGATGATGTTGATGTTGTTGTTGACAATGTTGTTGTTGTTGATGTTGTTGTTGACAATGTTGTTGTTGTTGATGTTGTTGTTGACAATGTTGATGTTGTTGACAATGTTGATGATGTTGATGTTGTTGTTGACAATGTTGTTGTTGTTGATGTTGTTGTTGTTGTTGTTGCTGCTGCAGGCTGCCGCGTGCCTGAGCGAGCGATCCGCTTCACGACGCAGGAAATCAGCGACGGGAGAGTCGTGTCGGAGACCGTGGAGCTCACAGACTCCACCAGCAACTACTCACTAACTAGTACTAACTAGTACTAACTAGTTAGTACTAGTTAGTACTAGTTAGTACTAGTTAGTAGTTAGTGCTAGTGGAGCTCACAGACTCCACCAGCAACTACTCACTAACTAGTACTAACTAGTACTAACTAGTTAGTACTAGTTAGTACTAGTTAGTACTAGTTAGTAGTTAGTGCTAGTGGAGCTCACAGACTCCACCAGCAACTACTCACTAACTAGTACTAACTAGTACTAACTAGTTAGTACTAACTAGTACTAGTTAGTACTAGTTAGTAGTTAGTACTAACTAGCTCACAGACTCCACCAGCAACTACTAACTAGCTAGTGACTAGTACCACTAACTAGTGACTAGTACCACTAACTAGTACTAGTTAGTACTAGTTAGTAGTTAGTACTAACTAGTACTAGTTAGTACTAACTAGTACTAGTTAGTACTAACTAGTACTAGTTAGTACTAACTAGTACTAGTTAGTACTAACTAGTACTAGTTAGTAGTAGTACTAGTTAGTACTAACTAGTACTACTACTAACTAGTACTACTACTACTCACTAGGATGAACTAGTACTACTAACTAATACTACTAACTAATACTACTAACTAAATCTAACTAATACTACTAACTAATACTACTAACTAAATCTAACTAATACTACTAACTAATACTACTAACTAAATCTAACTATACTACTAACTAATACTACTAACTAATACTACTAACTAGGGCTAACAACTGGGTGAGTGATTCTATAGCGCTGTGTGTGTGTGATGCGTTAGCCCATCGGGGTACCCACAGTCTTAACACACACACACAGACACACACACAGACACACACACAGACACACACACAGACACACACAGACACACACAGACACACACACAGACACAGACACACACACACAGACACACACACAGACACACACACACAGACACACACACAGACACACACACACAGACACACACACACAGACACACACACAGACACACACACAGACACACACACACACACACACAGACACACACACAGACACACACACACAGACACACACACAGACACACACACACAGACACACACACACAGACACACACACAGACACACACACACACACACACAGACACACACACACAGACACACACACACAGACACACACACAGACACACACACAGACACACACACAGACACACACACACACACACACAGACACACACACACAGACACACACACACAGACACACACACAGACACACACACAGACACACACACAGACACACACAGACACACACAGACACACACACAGACACAGACACACACACACAGACACACACACAGACACACACACACAGACACACACACAGACACACACACACAGACACACACACACAGACACACACACAGACACACACACAGACACACACACACACACACACAGACACACACACACAGACACACACACACAGACACACACACAGACACACACACAGACACACACACAGACACACACACAGACACACACACACACACACACAGACACACACACACAGACACACACACACAGACACACACACAGACACACACACAGACACACACACAGACACACACACACACACACACAGACACACAGACAGACACACACACAGACACACACACACAGACACACAGACACACACACAGACACAGACACACAGACACACACACACACACAGACACACACACCGACACACACACAGACACACACACACACAGACACAGACACACACACAGACACACACACACAGACACACACAGACAGACACACACACACACGCAGACACACACACAGACACAGACACACACACACAGACACACACACAGACACAGACACACACACAGACACACACAGACACACACAGACACACACACAGACACAGACACACACACACAGACACACACAGACACACACATAAACACTTGTATATATTGTGTCTTGAAAAATAATAAAATCAATGAAAATGAAATGAAAATTTGCGAGATGTGTCATTTCTTTCGGTAAAGTCACGTGTTGTCTGTGTGTGTGTCTGTGTGTGTGTGTGTGTCTGTGTGTGTGTCTGTGTGTGTGTCTGTGTGTGTGTGTCTGTTTGTGTGTCTGTGTGTCTGCGTGTGTCTGTTTGTGTGTCTGTGTGTGTCTGTGTGTGTCTGTGTGTGTCTGTGTGTGTGTCTGTGTGTGTCTGTGTGTGTGTGTGTCTGTTTGTGTGTGTGTGTCTGTGTGTGTGTGTGTCTGTGTGTGTGTGTCTGTTTGTGTGTCTGTGTCTGTGTGTCTGCGTGTGTCTGTTTGTGTGTCTGTGTGTCTGTGTGTGTCTGTGTGTGTCTGTGTGTGTGTCTGTGTGTGTGTGTGTCTGTGTGTGTGTGTGTGTGTCTGTTTGTGTGTCTGTGTCTGTGTGTCTGCGTGTGTCTGTTTGTGTGTCTGTGTGTCTGTGTGTGTCTGTGTGTGTCTGTGTGTGTGTCTGTGTCTCTGTGTGTGTCTCTCTGTGTGTCTCTGTGTGTGTCTCTCTCTGCGTGTGTGTCTGTCTGTGTGTTGACCCTGGCCATTGACCGCGAAACCCAACGTTCCTACCAGCTCCCTCCGCAGGACACTGTGTTCATATGCTGCACAGTGGCAGCGTGGGTCGCAAAATGCCGATCTATTACCAATCAACCCCAATGATCCGATCGAAATTAGGGATTTCGACCCCCCCCACTCCCCCAGGCCCCTCCCCTCACCCCCTCTCCCTTAGGCCCCTCCCCTTACCCCCCCTTCCTTAGGCCCCTCCCCTTCCACCCCCCCTCCCTCAAGCCCCTCCCCTCACCCCCCTCCCTCAAGCCCCTCCCCTCACCCCCCCTCAAGCCCCTCCCCTCACCCAAGCCCCTCCCCTTACCCCCCCTCTCCTCACCCCCCACTCCCTCAAGCCCCTCCCCTCACCCCCCCTCAAGCCCCTCCCCTCACCCAAGCCCCTCCCCTTACCCCCCCTCTCCTCACCCCCCACTCCCTCAAGCCCCTCCCCTCACCCCCCTCCCTCAAGCCCCTCCCCTCACCCCCTCTCCCTCAGGCCCCTCCCCTCACCCCCCCTCAAGCCCCTCCCCTCACCCAAGCCCCTCCCCTTACCCCCCCTCTCCTCACCCCCCACTCCCTCAAGCCCCTCCCCTCACCCCCCTCCCTCAAGCCCCTCCCCTCACCCCCCCTCCCTCAAGCCCCTCCCCTCACCCCCTCTCCCTCAGGCCCCTCCCCTCACCCCTCCCTCAAGCCCCTCCCCTCACCCCCCCCCTCCCTCAGGCCCCTCCCCTCACCCCCCCTCCCTCAAGCCCCTCCCCTCACCCCCCTCCCTCAAGCCCCTCCCCTCACCCCCCCTCAAGCCCCTCCCCTCACCCAAGCCCCTCCCCTTACCCCCCCTCTCCTCACCCCCCACTCCCTCAAGCCCCTCCCCTCAGCCCCCTCCCTCAAGCCCCTCCCCTCACCCCCCCTCAAGCCCCTCCCCTCACCCAAGCCCCTCCCCTTACCCCCCCTCTCCTCACCCCCCCACTCCCTCAAGCCCCTCCCCTCAGCCCCCTCCCTCAAGCCCCTCCCCTCACCCCCCTCCCTCAAGCCCCTCCCCTCACCCCCCTCAAGCCCCTCCCCTCACCCCCCCTCCCTCAGGCCCCTCCCCTCACCCCTCCCTCAAGCTCCTCCCCTCACCCCCCCCTCCCTCAGGCCCCTCCCCTCACCCCCCCTCCCTTAGGCCCCTCCCCTCTCCGTACCCGGCAGTTGGTCTCCACCAATCAGAGGGCTGTGTGTGTATTATATATTTATTTATGCGCCACAGACAGACAGACAATCCCTGGTGGGCCATTGTGTGACATTTCGATGTAAAGCTTCTTTCGTGACTGCATGGATTCATCTTCTTGGTTCTTTCGGTAAAGTCATCACGTAGAAGGGAAGTAATAAAATAATAAAAATAAAACATAATAAAATAATAAAAATAAAACATAATAACATAATAAAAATAAAACATAATAAAATAATTCTCACGACGTTTCGGCCACAACGCAAGCAGCCGCCCTCAGGTGAAGACCAGGTCTGTCGGGGAGACAGACTCTGAATGGAGTCTACTCGACAGACCTGTTCTCCACCTGAGGACGGCTGCTTGCGTTGTGGCCGAAACGTCGTGAGAATTGTATTTCATTATGTTTTATTTTTATTATTTTATTACTTCCCTTCTACGTGACGACTTTACCGAAAGAACCAAGTAGAGTGTGTAACATTGTTGTCTCTACCTGAACTAAAGTACCTCCACACGACGTGTCGTTCAAGCCGCTCATGACACCTTTACCAACAGCTTGTTCCCGATGAAGACCGTTTGAGTCGCCATCGAAACGTCGTGAAATTTGTAATCGCCTCATTTTTTTTTATTTTTCATTTTTTTTTTGTGTTCCATCTCCGTGATTTTACCGAAAGAACCATTCTTTGGTTCTTTCGGTAAGAACCATTCTTTGGTTCTTTCGGTAAAGCCACGTATAAAGATAAAACAATGTGTTGTATTACGTAACATTTCGATATTTTGCTAGGTTATTTAATTCAGTGTGTTCTTTCTCCCTCTCTCCTAATGTTCAAGCCTGCGTACTTTACTACGCATCTCTTCGTACTCATTGACATGTACATTTTACTGGTAGGAACGAAGTGAACCAGCCTACAATAGATTATATCGTCCGTCCGTCCGTCTATCAACATCGCCCCCTTCTGCAAACACTTGGCAGGACCCTACAAAAACCTTGAGACTCAGTGACGCTTTCCTGGCTAAACAAGTGTAACATTCCCTTATAATTCCCTCAGATAGCATTTTAATTAAAACATTTAAATTAAAAATTAACTCACAGCGGCCTAAAGCCTACAGCTAGGCCTAAAGCCTAGAAGTAGGCCTCAAACTCTCCCTTCGTATCGTACCCCCGCGTGTGTGAAAGGGAGTTAATGTTTAACAATGTTACATTCCCTCATGTTTTTTTAAAATAGAAACATTTACATTTAAAGCTTTTACATTAATAATTAAAACATTTAAATTACAAATTAACTCACAGCGGCCTAAAGCCTACAGCTAGGCCTAAAGCCTAGAAGTAGGCCTCAAACTCTCCCTTCGTATCGTACCCCCGCGTGTGTGAAAGGGAGTTAATGTTTAACAATGTTACATTCCCTCGTGGTTTTTAAAATAGAAACATTTACATTTAAAGCTTTTACATTAATAATTAAAACATTTAAATTACAAATTAACTCAAGTGGCCTAAAGCCTACAGCTAGGCCTAAAGCCTAGAACTAGGCCTCAAACTCTCCCTTCGTATCGTACCCCCGCGTGTGTGAAAGGGAGATAATGTTTTACAATGTTACATTCCCTGATATTTTAAAATAGAAACATTTACATTTAAAGCTTTTACATAAATAATTAAAACATTTAAATTACAAATTAACTCACAGCGGCCTAACGCCTACAGCTAGGCCTAAAGCCTAGACCTAGGCCTCAAACTCTCCCTTCGTATCGTCCGATTAGGTGGAGCAGCATCGCCCCCTACTGCAAACACTTGGCAGGACCCTACAAAAACCTTTACACTCAGTGGGGCTTTCCTGGCTAAACAAGTGTAATAATACATTATGTTTATGTTTTTTGGTTATTCGTTCCTACCAGCCCACCCCGCAGGGTCCTGTTTCATCTGTAAGAGAGAGGGGGTGGTGGTGGGGTTGGTGGTGGTGGGCAGCTAGCAACTTGGTTGGACAGCGCATTCGTGCACGGCAGACAGATATGCACGACAGACAGACACATAATCCCTGGTGGGCAGTGTGGAACCTATTTTACTGCAGCTACATACTATTAATTAACATTCCTTCCCTTTGTTAATGCTACCGCTACCCCCTCCCTTTGATGCTGCTAATCCTGCATAATGCACGGGCATAATATGACTTTAAACCCCCCGCCCACCTCCTACGCATTCCACAAGTAGTACTAATCCCATATCTGCATTTCCCATAAATATGCTAAATACCTCTTGATATGCAAATTCTTTTGTCAAGGCGCCCTTCCCCCTCCAACCCAGCAGCTTAAATAGACGCTCCAAGCCTGGTGGTGTTTCATTCAGACGCTGTCTTTCCGACAGACCTGTTCTTCTAAACACCACCAAGCTTGGCAGCGTATATTTAAGTATATATTTAAGTAGATACGCTGCCAAGCTTGGTGGTGCTCATTCAGACGCTGTCTTTCCGACAGACCTGTTCTTCACATGAGGACGGCTACTTGTGTTGTGGCCGAAACGTCGTGAGAATTGTATTTTATTGTGTTTTATTTTTACTATTTTATTATTTCCATTCTACGTGACGACTTTACCGAAAGAACCAAGAAGATGTCGTCATTTAATTGAGTTGGTTTCTCTTCTTTAACCTCCGTAACTTTACCGAAAAATCCAAAGAGTTTTGGGGACTCGATCAGACGGGTCCTCCTGTCTCGGAGTCTGTTAAAAGATCTAGTAATCTTCTTGGTTCTTTCGGTAAAGTCACGTAGGATGGAAATAATAAAATAATACAAATAAAACATAATAAAATAATATAATAAAAATATAATAATATAATACAATTATGTTTTGTTTTTCTTATTTTATTATTTCCATCCTACGTGACTTTACCGAAAGAACCAAGAAGATGAATCCCTGCAGTCACAAAATAAGCTTTACATCGAAAGATATCATATTACTATGGATCTATTGGGTTGTGTGGAAACTCTCTACGGAGAGGCGGTTATGACGTAAAGACGTCGCAGACGTCATCACGCAACCGATCGGGCCGACGTGATGATGTCATCACGCACACCACCTCCCCAACATTCTCGGGGCGGATGACGTCACCACGTCGAATGACAACGTCATCACGCAACCGACCTTGCCGACGTGGTGATGTCATCACGCAACCCTCCCCAACATTCTCAGGGCGAATGACGTCACCACGTCGAGCGACTACGTCGTCATGCAACCGACCTCGCCGACGTGATGATGTCATCACGCACACCCCCCTCACCCCAAGCTTCTCTGGGCGGATGACGTCACCACGTCGGACAATGATGTAATCACGCAACCGACCTCGCCGACGTGATGATGTCATCACGCACACCCCCCTCACCCCAAGCTTCTCTGGGCGGATGACATCACCACGTCGAGCGTCGACGTCATCACGCAACTCACCTCGCCGACGTCATGATGTCATCACGCACTCCACCCCCTTCCCCACCCCCCGCGGTTGAATGACGTCACCCAGTCCCCTCCCCCCTCGCGAGTGACGTCATCGCGCGTGACTCCTCCCACCAACGGCATCGTGGTGGTGGTGCTGAGGGGAATCTTTTGCCTCGTGAGGAAAATCGTCTAAAGGCGGTAAGTTTCAAACTTACAATTTTGTGCTTCTTTTCTTCTTTAAAGCATCGTCTTCTTTACAAACTCGGCTCATGCTGACGCTGCTGCTGCTGCAGAAATGTATCTCTTTTTGTTTTAATACATTAAACTAAAATATTTTAACATCGTTGCGGCCTACCTCCCTCGCGGGAAGCCTCGGTCTTGCCTGAGTCGCCCCGCGGGCTTCGGAGCGCCCTAAGCCGGCGTGGGTGGGTGGGTCGTGGGGGGTGGTGGTGGGGACTCTTAACCACGTGGAGTGGTGAGCGGTGAGCGCTGCGCTACGAACCCGGCCAGCCAGAGTTTGATTGCCGCTCACGGCTCAACACCATCACCACCATCACTACTACCATCACTACCACCACCTACCACCATCACTACTACCATCATCACCACGACCATCACCTACCACTACTACCATCACCACCACTACCATCACCTACCACCACTACTACCATCACCACCATTACTACCACCACTACTACCACCATCACCACCACCATCACTACTACCATCACTACCATCACCTACCACCATCACCACTACCATCACTACCACCATCACCACCACCATCACTACTACCATCACTACCATCACCTACCACCATCACTACTACCATCATCACCACTACCATCACCTACCACTACTACCATCACTACCATCACTACCATCACCACCACTACCACCACTACCACCACTACCACCACTACCATCACTAATACCATCACCACCATCACTACCACCACTACTACCACCATCACCACCACCATCACTACTACCATCACTACCATCACCTACCACCATCACTACTACCATCATCACCACTACCATCACCTACCACTACTACCATCACCACCACTACCATCACCTACCACTACTACCATCACCACCACTACCACCACTACCATCACTACCATCACCACCACTACCACCACTACCATCACCTACCACCACTACTACCATCACCACCATCACTACCACCACTACTACCACCATCACCACCACCACCATCACTACTACCATCACCACCATCACTACCACCACTACTACCACCATCACCACCACCACCATCACTACTACCATCACCACCATCACTACCACCACCACTACCACCACTACTACCACCACCATCACTACCACCACCATCACCTACCATCACTACCATCACCGCCACTACTACCACCATCACCACCACTACCATCATCAACCACTACTACCATCACCTACTACCATCACCACCATCACCACCACTACCATCACTACTACCACCACTACCATCACCACCGCCATCACCACTACCACCACCACCACTACTACCATCACCACCACTACCATCACCACTACCACCACCACTACCATCACCACTACTACCACCATCACCACTACCACCACTACCATCACCACTACTACCATCACCACTACTACCACCACTACCACCATCACCACTACCACCATCACCACCATCACCACCACTACCACCACTACTACCACTACTACCACCATCACCACTACTACCACCACTACCACCATCACCACCACTACCACGACTACCATCACCACTACTACCATCACCACTACTACCACTACTACCGCTACCACCACTACCACCACTAACAGTGAGTGGGTGACTGAATGAGTGGGTGTGTGGGTGAGTGAGTGAGTGGGTGGGTGAGTGGGTGTGTGGGTGAGTGAGTGAGTGGGTGAGTGGGTGTGTGAGTGAGTGAGTGGGTGGGTGAGTGGGTGAGTGGGTGGGTGGGTGAGTGAGTGAGTGAGTGAGTGGGTGGGTGAGTGGGTGGGTGAGTGAGTGAGTGGGTGGGTGAGTGGGTGTGTGGGTGAGTGAGTGAGTGGGTGGGTGAGTGGGTGAGTGAGTGGGTGGGTGAGTTGGTGTGTGGGTGAGTGAGTGAGTGGGTGGGTGAGTGGGTGGGTGAGTGGGTGGGTGGGTGAGTGGGTGGGTGGGTGAGTGAGTGAGTGAGTGGGTGAGTGGGTGAGTGAGTGAGTGTGTGGGTGAGTGGGTGAGTGAATGGGTGGGTGAGTGGGTGAGCTATGTGGTGATCTTTGCCTTGCAGCAGCGTGAGCCATGGGAGACGGGGTGGTTGGGATGAAGAGGAAGCGGGGACAGGATGGGTCTGGACACGGTGAGCAGACTCAGACTCACCACTCAGACTCACCACTCAGACTCACCACTCAGACTCACCACTCAGACTCACCACACAGACTCACCACACAGACTCACCACGTAGACTCACCACGTAGACTCACCACACAGACTCACCACGCAGACTCACCACACAGACTCACCACGTAGACTCACCACACACAGACTCACCACCACATTGACTCACCACACACACAGAGACCCACAGACTCACCACCACACAGAGACCCACAGACTCACCACACACACAGACTCAGACTCACCACACACACAGACTCACCACTACATAGACTCACCACCACACAGAGACCCACAGACTCACCACACACACAGACTCACCACACAGACTCACCACCACACAGAGACCCACAGACTCACCACCACACAGACTCACCACACAGACTCACCACTCAGACTCACCACCACACAGACTCACCACTACATACTCACCACACAGACTCACCACCACTCAGACTCACCACATAGACTCACTACGTAGACTCACCACCACACAGACTCACCACCACACAGAGACCCATAGACTCACCACTACATAGACTCACCACCACACAGAGACCCACAGACTCACCACACACACAGACTCACCACACAGACTCACCACCACACAGAGACCCATAGACTCACCACCACACAGACTCACCACTCAGACTCACCACCACACAGACTCACCACCACACAGAGACCCATAGACTCACCACCACGTAGACTCACCACTCAGACTCACCACCACACAGACTCACCACGTAGACTCACCACCACACAGACTCACCACTACATAGACTCACCACCACCACGACTCACCACTACATAGACTCACCACTACATAGACTCACCACACAGACTCACCACACAGAGACCCACAGACTCACCACCACACAGACTCACCACCACACAGACTCACCACCACACACACTCACCACATAGACTCACCACTACATAGACTCACCACCACAGACTCACCACCACAGACTCACCACCACACAGACTCACCACTACATAGACTCACCACACACACAGACTCACCACTACATAGACTCACCACATAGACTCACCACATAGACTCACCACATAGACTCACCACACACACTCACCACACACTCACCACACAGACTCAGACTCACCACATAGACTCACCACTCAGACTCACCACCACACAGACTCAGACTCACCACCACATAGACTCACCACACACACAGACTCACCACACAGATTCACCACGTAGACTCACCACGTAGACTCACCACGCAGACTCACCACATAGACTCACCACACAGACTCACCACACAGACTCACCACAAAGACTCACCACATAGACTCACCACACAAACTCACCCCACAGAGACCCATAGACTCACCACCACACACACTCACCACCACACACACTCACCACCACACACTCACCACACAGACCCATAGACTCACCACCACACAGACTCACCACACAGACTCACCACACAGAGCCCCATAGACTCACCACACACACAGACTCACCACACAGACTCACCACCACATAGACTCACCACCACACACACTCACCACACGGAGACCCGGTAGACTCCCAACTCTGACGTGGGTTGCGGTGATCCACAGATTCTGCGCACGCGAAGAAAACTCGCGTGTTCCCGGGAGACAAAGGTGGAGGAGGAGGTGGAAGAGGAGGTGGACGAGGAGGTGGACGAGGTGGTGGACGAGGTGGTGGAAGAGGAGGAGCCAGTCAGAGATTCGGCGGTGCGGCCGAAACACCGCCGCCTGCTGCCTTTAAGAAGAGCGGCGCGGGTCCCTTTAAGAAGGATGGCACGGGTCCCTTTAAGAAGAGTGGCGCGGGTCCCTTTAAGAAGGACGGTGCGGGTCCCTTTAAGAAGAGTGGCGCGGGTCCCTTTAAGAAGGATGGTGCGGGTCCCTTTAAGAAGGATGGTGCGGGTCCCTTTAAGAAGGATGGTGCGGGTCCCTTTAAGAAGGATGGCACGGGTCCCTTTAAGAAGGACGGTGCGCGTCCCTTTAAGAAGAGTGGTGCGGGTCCCTTTAAGAAGAATGGTGCGGGTCCCTTTAAGAAGAGTGGTGCGGGTCCCTTTAAGAAGAGCGGCACAGGTGCCTTTAAGAAGAATGGCACGGGTCCCTTTAAGAAGAACGGTACAGGTGCCTTTAAGAAGAACGGGCGGCCAACCAGCGCAGGTGAGAGACTGTGACTCACCCACTCACTCACCCACTCACTCACCCACCCACCCACTCACCCACCCACTCACTTACCCACTCACCCACCCACTCACTCACCCACCCCTCTGTGACACAGCAGCTGGTGAGGATGGTGGTGAGGCAGCTGGTGAGGCTGGCGCTCCCCGCGTGGGTGAGCGCATCGCTCAGCGGGCGAGGAGAGCGGAGCGCAAGCGCCTTGAGCGGGGTGACTACGACATAGTCACTCAGGGCAAGCGGCTGTGGGAGAGTGTGCGCAGGTGAGTGGGTGAGTGGGTGGATGAGTGAGTGGGTGAGTGAGTGGGTGAGTGAGTGGGTGGGTGAGTGGGTGAGTGAGTGGGTGAGTGAGTGGGTGGGTGGGTGGGTGAGTGAGTGGGTGGGTGAGTGAGTGGGTGGGTGAGTGAGTGGATGAGTGGTGAGTGAGTGAGTGAGTGAGTGGGTGGGTGAGTGGGTGAGTGAGTGAGTGGGTGGGTGAGTGAGTGGGTGGGTGAGTGAGTGAGTGGGTGGGTGGGTGAGTGGGTGAGTGAGTGAGTGAGTGGGTGGGTGGGTGGGTGAGTGAGTAGGTGGGTGAGTGAGTGGGTGGGTGAGTGGGTGAGTGGGTGGGTGGGTGAGTGAGTGAGTGAGTGGGTGAGTGGGTGGGTGAGTGGGTGAGTGGGTGGGTGGGTGAGTGGGTGAGTGAGTGGGTGGGTGAGTGGGTGGGTGGGTGAGTGGGTGGGTGAGTGAGTGAGTGAGTGGGTGGGTGGGTGAGTTAGTGGGTGAGTTAGTGGGTGGGTGAGTGGGTGGGTTAGTGGGTGAGTGAGTGGGTGAGTGAGTGGGTGAGTGGGTGAGTGGGTGAGTGGGTGGGTGGGTGAGTGGGTGAGTGGGTGGGTGAGTGAGTGGGTGGGTGAGTGGGTGGGTGAGTGGGTGGGTGGGTGAGTGAGTGAATGGGTGAGTGGGTGGGTGGGTGAGTGAGTGGGTGAGTGAGTGGGTGGGTGAGTGTGTGTGTGTCTGTGTGTGACTGTGTGACTGTGACTGTGTGTGTGACTGTGTGTGTGACTGTGTGTGTCTGTGTGTGACTGTGTGACTGTGCATGTGTGTGTGTGTGACTGTGTGTGTGACTGTGTGTGTGACTGTGTGTGTCTGTGTGTGACTGTGTGACTGTGCATGTGTGTGTGTGTGACTGTGTGTGTGACTGTGTGTGTGACTGTGTGTGTCTGTGTGTGTGACAGGAAGGACTGCTCGAAGCAGAAACGTCTTGAGCTGATGTCCGAACTTGAGCAGCTGCTCCGAGGACACGTCAAGACGGTCAGTGGACAAAGATAAAGATCCCCCGTGTAGCCTTAACAGACTGTAGGGGCAAGTGCTGTTAGCGAGCACCTATGAAGGCCGGCACGGCACACGAGGGGGTGGGTGGCCAGCACCATGCCCGGCCGCCTTTGTCTCCCCAGTGGCGATGTTTACACACCGCACCAGGTACTCGTTTAAGGCTGAGTCGACCTAGGGGAGGCCCAGGGCGTTTAGACACACACACAGACATGCACACATACACCCACAGAGACCCACAGAGACACACAGAGACACACAGAGACTCACAGAGACCCACAGAGACTCACAGAGACTCACAGAGACCCACAGACACCCACAGACACCCACAGACACACACAGAGTCTCACAGACACCCACAGACACCCACAGAGACTCACAGAGACTCACAGAGACCCACAGAGACTCACAGAGACTCACAGAGACACACAGAGACTCACAGAGACCCACAGAGACCCACAGAGACCCACAGAGACCCACAGAGACCCACAGAAACCCACAGAAACCCACAGAGACCCACAGACACCCACAGACACCCACAGAGACCCACATAGACACACAGAAACCCACAGAGACCCACAGAGACCCACAGAGACCCACAGAGACTCACAGAGACCCACAGAGACCCACAGAGACCCACAGAGACCCACAGAGACTCACAGAGACTCACAGAGACTCACAGAGACCCACAGAGACACACAGAGACTCACAGAGACACACAGAGACTCACAGAGACCCACATAAACCCACAGAGACCCACAGAGACCCACAGAGACTCACAGAGACACACAGAGACTCACAGAGACCCACAGAGACTCACAGAGACTCACAGAGACTCACAGAGACCCACAGAGACCCACAGAGACTCACAGAGACACACAGAGACTCACAGAGACCCACAGAAACCCACAGAGACCCACAGAGACCCACAGAGACCCACAGAGACTCACAGAGACACACAGAGACTCACAGAGACCCACAGAGACTCACAGAGACTCACAGAGACTCACAGAGACCCACAGAGACTCACAGAGACTCACAGAGACACACAGAGACACACAGAGACTCACAGAGACCCACAGAGACTCACAGAGACTCACAGAGACCCACAGAGACTCACAGAGACACACAGAGACCCACAGAGACTCACAGAGACCCACAGAAACCCACAGAGACTCACAGAGACCCACAGAGACCCACAGTGACTCACAGAGACTCACAGAGACACACAGAGACTCACAGAGACCCACAGAGACCCACAGAGACCCACAGAGACTCACAGGGACCCACAGACACCCACAGACACCCACAGACACCCACAGACACCCACAGAGACCCACAGAGACCCACAGAGACCCACAGAGACACACAGAGACTCACAGAGACCCACAGAGACTCACAGAGACCCACAGAGACCCACAGAGACCCACAGAGACTCACAGAGACACACAGAGACTCACAGAGACTCACAGAGACTCACAGAGACTCACAGAGACCCACAGAGACACACAGAGACTCACAGAGACACACAGAGACTCACAGAGACCCACATAAACCCACAGAGACCCACAGAGACCCACAGAGACCCACAGAGACACACAGAGACTCACAGAGACACACAGAGACTCACAGAGACCCACAGAGACTCACAGAGACTCACAGACTCACAGAGACCCACAGAGACCCACAGAGACTCACAGAGACACACAGAGACTCACAGAGACCCACAGAGACCCACAGAGACCCACAAAGACCCACAGAGACCCACAGAGACTCAGAGACCCACAGAGACTCACAGAGACTCACAGAGACTCACAGAGACCCACAGAGACTCACAGAGACTCACAGAGACACACAGAGACACACAGAGACTCACAGAGACCCACAGAGACTCACAGAGTCTCACAGAGACCCACAGAGACTCACAGAGACTCACAGAGACTCACAGAGACCCACAGAGACTCACAGAGACTCACAGAGACACACAGAGACACACAGAGACTCACAGAGACCCACAGAGACTCACAGAGACTCACAGAGACTCACAGAGACCCACAGAGACTCACAGAGACTCACAGAGACACACAGAGACACACAGAGACTCACAGAGACCCACAGAGACTCACAGAGACTCACAGAGACTCACAGAGACCCACAGAGACTCACAGAGACACACAGAGACCCACAGAGACTCAGAGACCCACAGAAACCCACAGAGACTCACAGAGACCCACAGAGACCCACAGTGACTCACAGAGACTCACAGAGACACACAGAGACTCACAGAGACCCACAGAGACCCACAGAGACCCACAGAGACTCACAGGGACCCACAGACACCCACAGACACCCACAGACACCCACAGACACCCACAGAGACCCACAGAGACCCACAGAGACCCACAGAGACACACAGAGACTCACAGAGACCCACAGAGACTCACAGAGACCCACAGAGACACACAGAGACTCACAGAGACACACAGAGACTCACAGAGACCCACATAAACCCACAGACCCACAGAGACCCACAGAGACCCACAGAGACACACAGAGACTCACAGAGACACACAGAGACTCACAGAGACCCACAGAGACTCACAGAGACTCACAGAGACTCACAGAGACCCACAGAGACCCACAGAGACTCACAGAGACACACAGAGACTCACAGAGACCCACAGAGACCCACAGAGACCCACAAAGACCCACAGAGACCCACAGAGACTCACAGAGACCCACAGAGACTCACAGAGACTCACAGAGACTCACAGAGACCCACAGAGACTCACAGAGACTCACAGAGACACACAGAGACACACAGAGACTCACAGAGACCCACAGAGACTCACAGAGTCTCACAGAGACCCACAGAGACTCACAGAGACTCACAGAGACTCACAGAGACCCACAGAGACTCACAGAGACTCACAGAGACACACAGAGACACACAGAGACTCACAGAGACCCACAGAGACTCACAGAGACTCACAGAGACTCACAGAGACCCACAGAGACTCACATAGACTCACAGAGACACACAGAGACTCACAGAGACCCACAGAGACCCACAGAGACCCACAGAGACCCACAGAGACCCACAGAGACTCACAGAGACACACAGAGACCCACAGACACCCACAGACACCCACAGAGACTCACAGAGACCCACAGAGACCCACAGAGACCCACAGAGACACACAGAGACACACAGAGACCCACAGACACTCACAGACACTCACAGAGACCAACAGAGACTCACAGAGACTCACAGAGTCTCAGAGACTCACAGAGACTCACAGAGACCCACAGAGACCCACAGAGACTCACAGAGGCCCACAGAGAGTCACAGAGACTCACAGAGACCCACAGAGACTCACAGAGACCCACAGAGACCCACAGAGACCCACAGAGACTCACAGAGACTCACAGAGACCCACAGAGACTCACAGAGACCCACAGAGACCCACAGAGACTCGCAGAGACTCACAGAGACCCACAGAGACTCACAGAGACTCACAGAGACTCACAGAGACCCACAGAGACTCAGAGACCCACAGAGACCCACAGAGACTCACAGAGACTCAGAGACCCACAGAGACCCACAGAGACCCACAGAGACACACAGAGACCCACAGAGATCCACAGAGACTCACAGAGACCCACAGAGACTCACAGAGACACACAGAGACTCACAGAGACCCACAGAAACCCACAGAGACCCACAGAGACTCACAGAGACACACAGAGACTCACAGAGACCCACAGAGACACACAGAGACTCACAGAGACCCACAGAGACTCACAGAGTCCCACAGAGACCCACAGAGACCCACAGAGACTCACAGAGACCCACAGAGACTCACAGAGTCCCACAGAGACCCACAGAGACCCACAGAGACTCACAGAGACACACAGAGACACACAGAGACTCACAGAGACCCACAGAGACACACAGAGACTCACAGAGACCCACAGAGACTCACAGAGTCCCACAGAGACCCACAGAGACCCACAGAGACTCACAGAGACCCACAGAGACTCACAGAGACCCACAGAGACTCACAGAGACCCACAGAGACTCACAGAGACCCACAGAGACCCACAGACACTCACAGAGACTCACAGAGACTCACAGAGACCCACAGAGACTCACAGAGACCCACAGAGACCCACAGAGACCCACAGAGACTCACAGAGACTCACAGAGACCCACAGAGACTCACAGACACACAGAGACTCACAGAGACCCACAGAGACTCACAGAGACCCACAGAGACTCACAGAGACCCACAGAGACTCACAGAGACACACAGAGACCCACAGAGACCCACAGAGATTCACAGAGACTCACAGAGACCCACAGAGACCCACAGAGACTCACAGAGACCCACAGAGACTCACAGAGACCCACAGAGACTCACAGACACACAGAGACCCACAGAGACCCACAGAGACTCACAGAGACCCACAGAGACTCACAGAGACCCACAGAGACTCACAGACACACAGAGACTCACAGAGACCCACAGAGACTCACAGAGACCCACAGAGACTCACAGAGACCCACAGAGACTCACAGAGACACACAGAGACCCACAGAGACTCACAGAGACCCACAGAGACTCACAGAGACCCACAGAGACACACAGAGACACACAGAGACCCACATAGACCCACATAGACCCACAGAGACCCATAGAGACTCACAGAGACTTACAGAGACTCACAGAGACCCACAGAAACTCACAGAGACCCACAGAGACCCACAGAGACGTTGATTCTAATGTTGTGGTTGAAGATGTTTTGGTTGTTGATTGTTGATGTTGACGATGTTGATGATGTTGATGATGTTGATGATGATGTTGTTGATGATGTTGATGATGTTGATGTTGATGATGTTGATGATGTTTATGTTAATGATGTTGTTGTTGTAGATGTTGTTGATGTTGTTGTTGTAGATGTTGTTGATGTTGTTCTGGATGTTGTTGATGATGATGTTGTTGATGTTGTTGACACCACAGATCGCCTTCAGCCACGACTCTACGCGTGTGCTGCAGTGCTTCATCCAGTTCGGCAGCCCAGAGCAGCGACAGCTCGTGTTCACAGAACTACAACGTAACCCACTCACCACTCACTCACTTAGTCACTCACTTAGTCACTCACTCAGTCACTCACTCACTCACTCACTCAGTCACTCACTCACTTAGTCACTCACTTAGTCACTCACTTAGTCACTCACTCAGTCACTCACTCACTCACCACTCACTCAGTCACTCACTCACTCAGCCACTCACTCACTCACTTAGTCACTCACTCAGTCACTCACTCAGTCACTCACTCACTCACCACTCACTCACTCAGACACTCACTCACCTACTCACCCACTCACTCACTTAGTCACTCACTCACTCAGTCACTCACTCAGTCACTCACTCACTCACTCACTTAGTCACTCACTCAGTCACTCACTCACCTACTCACCCACTCACTCACTCAGTCACTCACTCACTCACTCAGCCACTCACTCACTCACTAGCCCAGAGCAGCGACAACTCGTGTTCACAGAACTACAACGTAACTCACTCACTCACCCACTCACCACTCACTCACTTAGTCACTCACTCAGTCACTCACTCAGTCACTCACTCACTCACTCAGTCACTCACTCACTCACTCAGCCACTCACTCAGCCACTCACTCACTCAGTCACTCACTCACTCACTTAGTCACTCACTCAGTCACTCACTCACCACTCACCACTACTCACTCACCCACTCACCACTCACTCACTAGCGCAGAGCAGCGACAACTCGTGTTCACAGAACTACAACGTAACTCACTCAGTCACTCACTTAGTCACTCACTTAGTCACTCACTCAGCCACTCACTCACCACTCACTCAGTCACTCACTCACTCACTCAGTGTTTCTGTGTGTGTCTGCATGTGTGTCTGTGTGTGTGTGTGTCTGTGTGTGTGTGTCTGTGTGTTGTGTGTGTCTGTGTGTGTGACTGACTGTGTGTGTCTGTGTGTGTGTCTGTGTGTGTGTCTGTGTGTGTGTCTGTGTGTGTGTCTGTGTGTGACTGACTGTGTGTGTGACTGACTGTGTGTTTCTGTGTGTGTCTGTGCGTGTGTGTGTTTGTGTGTGCGTGTGTGTGTGTGTGTCTGTGTGTGCGTGTCTGTGTGTGCGTGTCTCACTGTGTGTGTGTCTGCATGTGTGTGTGTGTCTATGTGTGTGTGTGTGTGTGACTGACTGACTGTGTGTTTCTGTGTGTGTCTGTGCATGTGTGTGTCTGTGTGTGTGTCTGTGTGTGTGTGTGTTGTGTGTGTCTGTGTGTGTGTCTGTGTGTGTGACTGACTGTGTGTGTCTGTGTGTGACTGACTGTGTGTGTGACTGACTGTGTGTGTGTCTGTGTGTGCAGCACACATCCTGGAGCTAACGAAGTCAAAGTACGGCAAAAACATTGTCAAGAAGCTGCTGCTGTACGGGTGAGTGTGGTGACGTGTCTCTCCCCGTGTCTCTCCCCTCTCCCCGTGTCTCTCACCGCGTGTCTCACCGTGTCTCTCCCCTCTCCCCGTGTCTCTCACCGCGTGTCTCACCGTGTCTCTCCCCTCTCCCCGTGTCTCTCACCGCGTGTCTCACCGTGTCTCTCCCCTCTCCCCGTGTCTCTCACCGCGTGTCTCCCCGTGTCTCTCCCCTCTCCCCGTGTCTCTCACCGCGTGTCTCACCGTGTCTCTCCCCTCTCCCCGTGTCTCTCACCGCGTGTCTCACCGTGTCTCTCCCCTCTCCCCGTGTCTCTCACCGCGTGTCTCCCCGTGTCTCTCCCCTCTCCCCGTGTCTCTCACCGCGTGTCTCACCGTGTCTCTCCCCTCTCCCCGTGTCTCTCACCGCGTGTCTCCCCGTGTCTCTCCCCTCTCCCCGTGTCTCTCACCGCGTGTCTCCCCGTGTCTCTCCCCTCTCCCCGTGTCTCTCACCGCGTGTCTCCCCGTGTCTCTCCCCTCTCCCCGTGTCTCTCACCGCGTGTCTCCCCGTGTCTCTCCCCTCTCCCCGTGTCTCTCACCGCGTGTCTCCCCGTGTCTCTCCCCTCTCCCCGTGTCTCTCACCGCGTGTCTCACCGTGTCTCTCCCCTCTCCCCGTGTCTCTCACCGCGTGTCTCCCCGTGTCTCTCCCCGTGTCTCTCACCGCGTGTCTCACCGTGTCTCTCCCCCCTCCCCGTGTCTCTCACCGCGTGTCTCCCCGTGTCTCTCCCCTCTCCCCGTGTCTCTCACCGCGTGTCTCACCGTGTCTCTCCCCTCTCCCCGTGTCTCTCACCGCGTGTCTCACCGTGTCTCTCCCCTCTCCCCGTGTCTCTCACCGCGTGTCTCACCGTGTCTCTCCCCTCTCCCCGTGTCTCTCACCGCGTGTCTCACCGTGTCTCTCCCCTCTCCCCGTGTCTCTCACCGCGTGTCTCACCGTGTCTCTCACCGTGTCTCTCTCCCCGTGTCTCTTCGTGTCATAGCGGCAAGCCCCTGGTGGGCTCTGTGTTGGTGTCTCTGCGTGGCTCCGTACGCCGCCTGGCTCGCCACGCGTCTCTCTCTCACCGTGTGTCTCTCACCGTGTGTCTCTCACCGTGTCTCTCTCCCTGTGTCTCTCTCCCTGTGTCTCTCTCCCTGTGTCTCTCTCACCGTGTCTCTCTCACCGTGTCTCTCACCGTGTCTCCCTGTGTCTCTCTCACCGTGTCTCTCTCCCTGTGTCTCTCTCCCTGTGTCTCTCTCCCTGTGTCTCTCCCTGTGTCTCTCTCACCGTGTCTCTCTCACCGTGTCTCTCTCACCGTGTCTCTCTCATCGTGTCTCTCTCACCGTGTCTCTCCCCGTGTCTCTCTCCGTGTCTCCCTCCTCCCCGTGTCTCTCTCTGTGTCTCCCTCCTCCCCGTGTCTCCCTCCTCCCTGTGTCTCTCTCACCGTGTCTCTCTCACCGTGTCTCTCTCACCGTGTCTCTCTCCCCGTGTCTCTCTCACCGTGTCTCTCTCACCGTGTCTCTCTCCCCGTGTCTTTCCCCGTGTCTCTCTCCGTGTCTCTCCTCGTGTCTCTCCGTGACTCTCCGTGTCTCTCTCCCCGTGTCTCTTGCGAGGTAGCGGCAAGCCCCTGGTGGGCTCCGTGTTGGTGTCTCTCTCCCCGTGTCTCTCTCACCGTGTCTCTCTCACCGTGTCTCTCTCCCCGTGTCTTTCCCCGTGTCTCTCTCCGTGTCTCTCCTCGTGTCTCTCCCCGTGACTCTCTCCGTGTCTCTCCTCGTGTCTCTCCCCGTGTCTCTCCGTGACTCTCCGTGTCTCTCTCCCCGTGTCTCTTGCGAGGTAGCGGCAAGCCCCTGGTGGGCTCTGTGTTGGTGTCTCTCTCCCCGTGTCTCTCTCACCGTGTCTCTCTCACCGTGTCTCTCTCCCCGTGTCTTTCCCCGTGTCTCTCTCCGTGTCTCTCCTCGTGTCTCTCCCCGTGACTCTCTCCGTGTCTCTCTCCCCGTGTCTCTTGCGAGGTAGCGGCAAGCCCCTGGTGGGCTGTGTGTTGGTGTCTCTCTCCCCGTGTCTCTCTCCCCGTGTCTCTCTCCCCGTGTCTCCCCGTGATGTAGCGGCAAGCCCCTGGTGGGCTCCGTGTTGGTGTCTCTGCGTGGCTCCGTGCGCCGTCTGGCTCGCCGTGTCTCTCTCTCCCCGTGTCTCTCCCCGTGTCTCTCTCCCCGTGTCTCTCTCCCCGTGTCTCTCTCACCGTGTCTCTCTCCCCGTGTCTCTCTCACCGTGTCTCTCTCACCGTGTCTCTCTCACCGTGTTTCTCTCTCCGCGTCTCTCCCCGTGTCTCTCCCCGTGTCTCTCCCCGTGTCTCTCCTCGTGTCTCTCTCCCCGTGTCTCTCCGTGACTCCCCGTGTCTCTCTCCCCGTGTCTCTTGCGAGGTAGCGGCAAGCCCCTGGTGGGCTCTGTGTTGGTGTCTCTCTCCCCGTGTCTCTCTCCCTGTGTCTCTCCCCTCTCACCGTGTCTCTCTCCCCGTGTCTCTCACCGTGTCTCTCTCCCTGTGTCTCTCCCCTCTCACCGTGTCTCTCTCCCCGTGTCTCTCTCCCTGTGTCTCTCCCCTCTCACCGTGTCTCTCTCCCCGTGTCTCTCACCGTGTCTCTCTCCCTGTGTCTCTCCCCTCTCACCGTGTCTCTCTCCCCGTGTCTCTCACCGTGTCTCTCTCCCCGTGTCTCTCTCCCTGTGTCTCTCTCCCCGTGATGTAGCGGCAAGCCCCTGGTGGGCGCCGTGCTGGTGGCTCTGCGTGGCTCCGTGCGCCGTCTGGCTCGGCACGCCGACGGGGCGGCGGTGCTGGAGGTGGCCTACTCAGAGAGGGCTCTCCTAGCGCAGAGACGGGACATCCTCGCAGAGCTGTACGGACGCAGCTTCACACTCACCAGGGTGAGACACACACAGAGACACACACACACACAGAGACACAGAGAGACACACAGACACCCACTCACCCACCCACCCACTCACCCACCCACTCACTCACTCACCCACTCACCCACTCACCCACCCACACACCCACCCACTCACTCACCCACTCACCCACCCACCCACTCACCCACCCACCCACTCACTCACCCACCCACTCACTCACCCACTCACCCACACACCCACCCACTCACCCACCCACTCACCCACTTATTCACCCACTCACCCACACACCCACCCACTCACCCACTCACTCACCCACACACCCACTCACCCACTCACCCACTCACCCACCCACTCACCCACCCACTCACCCACTCACCCACCCACTCACCCACCCACTCACCCACCCACCCACTCACCCACCCACTCACCCACTCACCCACCCACTCACCCACCCACCCACTCACCCACACACCCACCCACACACCCACCCACCCACACACCCACCCACTCACCCACTCACTCACCCACACACCCACTCACCCACTCACCCACTCACCCACCCACTCACCCACCCACTCACCCACTCACCCACCCACTCACCCACCCACTCACCCACCCACCCACTCACCCACCCACTCACCCACTCACCAACCCACTCACCCACCCACCCACTCACCCACACACCCACCCACACACCCACCCACTCACCCACCCACACACCCACTCACCCACACACCCACCCACACACCCACCCACTCACCCACCCACACACCCACCCACTCACCCACCCACTCACCCACACACCCACCCACTCACCCACCCACTCACCCACACACCCACCCACTCACCCACCCACCCACTCACCCACTCACTCACCCACCCACCCACCCACACACCCACTCACCCACACACCCACCCACACACCCACCCACTCACCCACCCACTCACCCACCCACACACCCACTCACCCACACACCCACACACCCACCCACTCACCCACCCACACACCCACTCACCCACCCACTCACCCACCCACCCACTCACCCACCCACTCACCCACCCACTCACCCACACACCCACCCACACACCCACCCACTCACCCACCCACACACCCACTCACCCACACACCCACCCACCCACACACCCACCCACCCACCCACACACCCACCCACTCACCCACCCACCCACTCACCCACACACCCACACACCCACCCACTCACCCACTCACCCACCCACTCACCAGTCACGTGTCTGTGTGCTTCAGACCTCTGAGTCTCAGACGTTTGGGGAAGTCCTGGAGCTGAATCCTGAACGCAAGAAGCAGATCCTGGAGGAGATGCAGCAGCTACTCAACCCCATGGTGCTGAAGTGAGTGGGTGGGTGGGTGGGTGAGTGGGTGGGTGGGTGGGTGAGTGGGTGGGTGAGTGGGTGGGTGGGTGAGTGGGTGAGTGGGTGGGTGGGTGAGTGGGTGGGTGAGTGGGTGGGTGAGTGGGTGAGTGGGTGGGTGGGTGAGTGGGTGGGTGGGTGAGTGGGTGGGTGAGTGGGTGGGTGGGTGGGTGGGTGAGTGAGTGGGTGGGTGAGTGGGTGGGTGAGTGGGTGGGTGAGTGGGTGGGTGAGTGGGTGGGTGAGTGGGTGGGTGGGTGGGTGAGTGGGTGGGTGGGTGAGTGGGTGGGTGGGTGGGTGAGTGGGTGGGTGGGTGGGTGGGTGGGTGAGTGGGTGGGTGGGTGGGTGAGTGGGTGGGTGAGTGAGTGGGTGGGTGGGTGGGTGGGTGAGTGAGTGGGTGGGTGAGTGGGTGAGTGGGTGGGTGGGTGGGTGAGTGGGTGAGTGGGTGGGTGGGTGGGTGGGTGAGTGAGTGGGTGAGTGAGTGGGTGGGTGAGTGAGTGGGTGGGTGGGTGGGTGAGTGAGTGGGTGAGTGGGTGGGTGTGTGGGTGAGTGGGTGAGTGGGTGGGTGAGTGGGTGGGTGGGTGGGTGAGTGGGTGGGTGAGTGGGTGGGTGGGTGGGTGAGTGGGTGAGTGGGTGGGTGGGTGAGTGGGTGGGTGAGTGGGTGAGTGGGTGGGTGGGTGAGTGGGTGGGTGGGTGAGTGGGTGGGTGAGTGGGTGGGTGGGTGGGTGGGTGAGTGAGTGGGTGAGTGGGTGGGTGGGTGGAGTGGGTGGGTGAGTGGGTGGGTGAGTGGGTGGGTGGGTGGGTGAGTGGGTGGGTGGGTGGGTGAGTGGGTGGGTGGGTGAGTGAGTGGTGGGTGGGTGAGTGGGTGGTGGGTGGGTGAGTGGGTGGGTGGGTGGGTGGGTGAGTGGGTGGGTGAGTGAGTGGGTGGGTGGGTGGGTGGGTGGGTGAGTGAGTGGGTGGGTGAGTGGGTGGGTGAGTGGGTGAGTGGGTGGGTGAGTGGGTGGGTGAGTGGGTGGGTGAGTGGGTGAGTGGGTGGGTGTGTGGGTGAGTGGGTGGGTGAGTGGGTGGTGAGTGGGTGGGTGGGTGGGTGGGTGAGTGAGTGGGTGAGTGAGTGGGTGGGGAGTGAGTGGGTGGGTGGGTGGGTGAGTGAGTGGGTGAGTGGGTGGGTGTGTGGGTGAGTGGGTGGGTGAGTGGGTGGGTGAGTGGGTGAGTGGGTGAGTGGGTGGGTGAGTGGGTGGGTGAGTGGGTGGTGAGTGGGTGAGTGGGTGGGTGAGTGGGTGAGTGGGTGGGTGAGTGGGTGGGTGAGTGGGTGGGTGAGTGGGTGAGTGGGTGGGTGAGTGGTGGGTGAGTGGTGAGTGGGTGGGTGAGTGGGTGAGTGGGGTGGGTGGTGGGTGAGTGGGTGGGTGAGTGGGTGAGTGGGTGAGTGGGTGGGTGGGTGAGTGGGTGAGTGAGTGGGTGAGTGGGTGGGTGAGTGGGTGAGTGAGTGGGTGGGTGAGTGGGTGGGTGGGTGAGTGGGTGGGTGGGTGAGTGGGTGGGTGGGTGAGTGGGTGGGTGGGTGAGTGGGTGGGTGAGTGGGTGGGTGAGTGGGTGAGTGGGTGGGTGAGTGGGTGAGTGGGTGGGTGAGTGGGTGGGTGAGTGGGTGGGTGAGTGGGTGAGTGGGTGGGTGTGTGGGTGAGTGGGTGGGTGAGTGGGTGGGTGAGTGGGTGAGTGGGTGAGTGGGTGGGTGAGTGGGTGGGTGAGTGGGTGGGTGAGTGGGTGAGTGGGTGGGTGAGTGGGTGGGTGAGTGGGTGAGTGGGTGGGTGAGTGGGTGAGTGGGTGGGTGAGTGGGTGGGTGAGTGGGTGGGTGAGTGGGTGAGTGGGTGGTGAGTGGGTGGGTGAGTGGGTGAGTGGGTGGGTGAGTGGGTGAGTGGGTGAGTGGGTGGGTGGTGTGAGTGGGTGGGTGAGTGGGTGAGTGAGTGGGTGAGTGGGTGAGTGAGTGGGTGGGTGGGTGAGTGGTGTGAGTGGTGGAGTGAGTGGGTGGGTGAGTGGGTGAGTGAGTGGGTGGGTGAGTGGGTGGGTGGTGAGTGGGTGGAGTGGGGTGTGTGGGTGGGTGGGTGAGTGGAGTGGGTGGGTGAGTGGGTGGGTGAGTGGGTGAGTGGGTGGGTGAGTGGTGTGGGTGAGTGGGTGGGTGAGTGGGTGAGTGGGTGGGTGAGTGGTGGGTGAGTGGGTGAGTGTGGTGGGTGGGTGAGTGGTGTGGGTGGTGGAGTGAGTGAGTGGGTGAGTGGGTGAGTGAGTGGGTGGAGTGGGTGAGTGGGTGAGTGAGTGGGTGAGTGGGTGAGTGGTGGGTGGTGAGTGGGTGGGTGAGTGGGTGGGTGGGTGAGTGGTGGGTGGGTGGGTGAGTGGGTGGGTGGGTGAGTGGTGGGTGGGTGAGTGGGTGAGTGGGTGGGTGAGTGAGTGGTGGGTGGGTGAGTGGGTGGGTGGGTGAGTGAGTGGGTGGGTGGGTGGGTGAGTGAGTGAGTGGGTGAGTGGTGGTGGGTGAGTGGGTGGGTGTGTGGGTGGAGTGGGTGGTGGTGGGTGAGTGGGTGGGTGGGTGGTGGTGGGTGAGTGGTGGGTGTGGTGGGTGAGTGGAGTGGGTGGGTGGTGGGTGAGTGAGTGATTGGGTGGGTGAGTGGGTGGGTGAGTGAGTGGGTGGGTGAGTGAGTGAGTGAGTGGGTGGGTGAGTGAGTGAATGGTGAGTGGGTGGGTGGGTGAGTGAGTGGGTGGGTGAGTGGGTGGGTGGGTGGGTGAGTGAGTGGTGGGTGGGTGGGTGGGTGAGTGATGCGTGAGTGGGTGAGTGGGTGAGTGGGTGGGTGAGTGGGTGGGTGAGTGGGTGAGTGGGTGGGTGGTGTGGGTGGGTGAGTGGGTGAGTGGGTGGGTGAGTGGTGTGGGTGGGGTGGGTGAGTGGGTGAGTGGGTGGGTGAGTGAGTGAGTGGGTGGGTGGGTGGGTGGGTGGGTGAGTGGGTGAGTGGGTGAGTGAGTGGGTGGGTGAGTGAGTGAGTGGGTGAGTGAGTGAGTGAGTGAGTGGGTGGTGTGAAGTGAGTGGGTGGGTGGGTGAGTGGGTGGGTGAGTGGGTGGGTGAGTGGGTGAGTGAGTGGGTGAGTGGGTGAGTGAGTGAGTGGGTGGGTGAGTGGGTGAGTGAGTGGGTGAGTGGGTGGGTGAGTGGGTGAGTGAGTGGGTGGGTGAGTGGGTGGGTGGGTGAGTGGGTGGGTGGGGTGAGTGGGTGGGTGGGTGGGTGAGTGGGTGGGTGGGTGAGTGAGTGAGTGAGTGGGTGAGTGGGTGGGTGGGTGAGTGAGTGGGTGGGTGGGTGGGTGGGTGAGTGAGTGAGTGAGTGGGTGGGTGGGTGGGTGAGTGGGTGGGTGGGTGAGTGGGTGGGTGGGTGGGTGGGTGGGTGGGTGGGTGAGTGAGTGAGTGGGTGGGTGGTGGTGAGTGAGTGGGTGGGTGAGTGGGTGGGTGAGTGAGTGGGTGGGTGGTGAGTGAGTGAGTGAGTGAGTGGAGTGGGTGGGTGAGTGGTGTGAGTGAATGAGTGAGTGGGTGGGTGGGTGAGTGAGTGGGTGGGTGAGTGGGTGGGTGGGTGGGTGAGTGAGTGGGTGGGTGGGTGGGTGAGTGAATGAGTGAGTGGGTGTGGGTGAGTGGGTGGGTGAGTGGGTGAGTGGGTGGGTGGAGTGGGTGAGTGGGTGAGTGGGTGGGTGAGTGGGTGGGTGGGTGGGTGAGTGGGTGAGTGGGTGGGTGAGTGAGTGAGTGGGTGGGTGGGTGGGTGGGTGAGTGGGTGAGTGGGTGAGTGAGTGGGTGGGTGAGTGAGTGAGTGGTGAGTGAGTGGGTGAGTGAGTGATGGAGTGAGTGGGTGAGTGAGTGGGTGGGTGGGTGAGTGGGTGGGTGGGTGTGTGGGTGAATGAGTGAGTGGGTGAGTGGGTGGGTGGGTGGGTGAGTGGGTGGGTGGGTGAGTGGGTGGGTGGGTGGTTGGGTGGGTGGGTGGGTGACGTGGGTGGGTGAGTGGGTGGGGTGAGTGGGTGAGTGAGTGGGTGAGTGGGTGGGTGAGTGGGTGGGTGAGTGGGTGGATGGGTGGGTGAGTGAGTGAGTGGGTGGGTGGGTGGATGGGTGGGTGAGTGGGTGGGTGGGTGGGTGTGTGGGTGGGTGGGTGGGTGAGTGAGTGGGTGGGTGGGGTGGTGTGAGTGAGTGAGTGGGTGAGTGGGTGGGTGGGTGGGTGTGTGGGTGGTGAGTGAGTGAGTGAGTGGTGAGTGGTGTGGAGTGAGTGGGTGGGTGAGTGGGGTGGGTGGGTGGGTGGGTGGGTGAGGTGGGTGGGTGGGTGAGTGGGTGAGTGGGGTGGGTGGGTGAGTGGGTGGGTGAGTGAGTGGGTGAGTGGGTGGGTGGGTGGGTGAGTGGGTGAGTGGGGTGGTGAGTGGGTGGGTGGGTGGTGAGTGGGTGGGTGGGTGGTGAGTGGTGTGAGTGGGTGGGTGGGTGGTGAGTGGAGTGGGTGGGTGGAGGTGGGTGGTGAGTGGGTGGGTGAGTGGGGTGGGTGAGTGGGTGGGTGAAGTGGGTGAGTGGGTGTGGGTGGGTGGGTGAGTGGGTGAGTGAGTGGGTGAGTGGGTGAGTGGGTGGTGGGTGAGTGGGTGGGTGGGTGGTGGTGGGTGGGTGGGTGGTGAGTGAGTGGGTGGGTGGTGAGTGAGTGGGTGGGTGGTGAGTGAGTGGGTGGGTGGTGAGTGGGTGGGTGGGTGAGTGAGTGGGTGGGTGGGTGGGTGAGTGGGTGGGTGGTGAGTGGGTGGGTGGTGAGTGGGTGGGTGGTGAGTGGGTGGGTGGTGAGTGGGTGGGTGGGTGGGTGAGTGTGTGTGTGGGTGGTGAGTGGGTGAGTGGTGTGAGTGGGTGGCTGGGTGGGTGGGTGATTGAGTGAGTGGTGAGTGGGTGAGTGGGTGAGTGAGTGGGTGGGTGAGTGGGTGAGTGGGTGGGTGGGTGAGTGGGTGGGTGGGTGGGTGTGTGGGTGAGTGGGTGGTGTGGGTGAGTGGGTGGGTGGGTGGGGTGGGTGAGTGGGTGGGTGGGTGAGTGGGTGGGTGAGTGAGTGGGTGGGTGGGTGGGTGAGTGGGTGGGTGGGTGGGTGAGTGGGTGAGTGGGTGGTGAGTGAGTGAGTGGGTGGCTGGGTGGGTGATTGAGTGAGTGGTGAGTGAGTGGGTGGGTGAGTGAGTGGGTGAGTGGGTGGTGAGTGAGTGAGTGGGTGGCTGGGTGGGTGATTGAGTGAGTGAGTGGTGAGTGAGTGGGTGAGTGGTGTGTGGGTGGCAGAGGTGTGGACTCGAGTCATGTGACTTGGACTCGAGTCAGACTCGAGTCATGAATTTGATGACTTGCGACTCGACTTGGACTTGCATAACAATGACTTTGTCCCACCTCTGGTGGGTGGTGAGTGAGTGGGTGGGTGGCTGGGTGGGTGATTGAGTGGTGAGTGAGTGAGTGGGTGGCTGGGTGGGTGATTGAGTGGTGAGTGAGTGGTGAGTGTTTCTCTCTCGGTGTGCAGGGAGGCAGTAGTGAAACATAGTCTGGTCCACAAAGTTTTCCTGGACTTCCTCACCCACGCTCCTCCCCCCATGAGATCGGTGAGGAACTCACCAACTCACTCACCACTCACTCACCCACCCACTCACTCACCCACCCACTCACCCACTCACCCACCCACCACCCACCCACTCACCCACCCACTCACCCCACCCACTCACCCACCCACTCACCCACCACTCACCCACCACTCACTCACCCACCCACCCACACTCACCCACCCACTCACCCACCCACTCACTCACCCACCCACTCACTCACCCCACTCACCACCCACTCACTCACCCACCCACCCCACCCATTCACTCACCCACCCACCCATTCACTCACCCACCCACCACCCACTCACCCACCACCACCACCCACTCACCCACTCACCCACCCACCCACCACTCACCCACACTCACCCACCCACTCACTCACCCACCCACTCACTCACCCACCCACTCACTCCACTCCACCACTCACTCACTCACCCACCCACTCACTCACCCACCCACTCACCCACTCACTCACCCACCCACTCACCACCCACCCACTCACTCACCCACCCACCCACCCACCCACTCACCCACCCCTCACCCACCCACTCACTCACTCACCCACTCACTCACCACCACTCACCCACCAACTCACCCACTCACTCACCCACCCACCCACTCACCCACCCACTCACTCACCCACCCACTCACCCACTCACTCACCCACCCACTCACCCACCCACTCACTCACCCACC